>NW_022196897.1:157794166-157865087 GCF_008632895.1 Mastomys coucha | reverse complement strand
ATGCTGGAGAGGTTGTGGAGAAAGAGGAACATTACTTCATTACTGGTGGGATTGCAAACTGATACAACAATCTTATAATTAACAACCTTGATTAAGCTCTGTTGGTTCATTTAAAAAAGTAAAGAAAGAAATAAACAAAGACAGACAGAACAAAGGGATGAATGAGTGAGAAAGGGAGGAAGGAAGAAAAAAGAAGAAAGGGACAAAAGAAAGTAAGAAAGAAAGAAAGAGAAAGAAAGGAAGAGAGACAGAAAGAAAGAGTGATCACTCACTTGGGGAAAGACAAGAGATCAGTAGGAGTGAAGGGGATGAGAGAGGATAATAGGAATGATTGTGACCAATGATTGCACACATGGATGAAATGTCCTAATGAAACCCATTATCATGTGTGATTGATATATGTTAAGGAAAAACTAAAAAGGGGGAAAGAGAGAGCAAGCAGGACATTGATGTCCTGAGCTCCCTCCCTGTAGCTTGGGCCAGGCAGGTTTGGCTTCTCTCAGGACAACTGCCTTTATCCAGGCAAGCCTCCCTCACAGGGTAGCTCTTCACAACTTCCAGAGACCATCTGCCCTCCTTCTCACTACTCCTGCTTAGTCTTGGGCTGCTGTTAATCCCCAGTGGCTTCCAATTTCCTATTGATTCTGTAAGTTTATTGAGCATGCTGGCGCTGCCTGAAAGTTCCCTTGTATCAATTTGCTATGGGAAAGAGGATAGACCAACATTAATTGTTTTAGGCTCTGCAGCCTGGAGGAAGAAGAATTCACACATTCTCTAGTTCATTAGACATACATGCTGGTGGAGGCCTTGTCTATGGACACCTGAGACCTGAGGGCCTGCATTCTAATGAAGCAGAGGACGAATGGACATGAGTGTCAAGCAGCTGCCATCCTCCTCACCGGAGTTTAAGGCCAGCCTGTGGCTGGTCCTCCAATCACAGAAGCAGAACCCTGGGATGTCAGCCCAGAGGTCACCTTGGCTGGTGCTAGGCAGTATTCTTGCCAATGCTCCCTTCTGTAGGCAGAGGAAATGAGACCATTAGCATCTCAAAGGGAACTGGACCAAATACCAAAAGTCACAGTGGTTCCATAAAGTTCTCAACGTGGGGAACTTGTGTTCTGACGTGGCTTTCAGAGGGAAACCATAAGATCTTCATTACTGTGAATGATTACAGTCAAGTAGAAATTATGGGATGGCAAAAGAGGTCCTGGCAATAGAGACACAAGAAAGAAACACTGCAGCTGGGCGGTGGTGGCACACGCCTTCAATCCCAGCACTTGGGAGGCAGAGACAGGCGGATTTCTGAGTTCGAGGCCAGCCTGGGCTACAGAGTGAGTTCCAGGACAGCCAGAGCTATACAGAGAAACCCTGTTTTGAAAAAAAAAACCAACCAACCAACCAACAAACAAAAAGCAAACAAAAAACAAAAAAAGAAAGAAAGAAAGAAAGAAACACTGCGTGATGTTTTGAAATTTAAGGGTGAGCTGCCAGGGATGATCCCACATCCACTGAGTATACTCCCATACATGTGACCTCTGCATTTCCAGGAACATTTAAATAAACACACACATACATGCTTTTTTTCCTAAAAAAGTCATACATTTATTCATTTGTTTAAATATTTATTGATCATCAATTCTGTATGAAGTATCCTGCTCCACTTACTGGCGCAAACAAGACAGGCACCCTCCTGGTCTGTGTCAGCTGTTTAATAAACAGCACTTTCTTTTATGCCTCATTTGCATCTTACCCATGCAACTTTGCGGCAGTGTGTTGACCTCAGGGAAAACTTCAGGTCTCCATGACATCATCTTTCCTCCTGGTCTTCTCATCCACCCAACTGTGTGAAGTCTGGTTGAGAGAAAATAAGGCAAGAACAGAGTGGGAAAGGACACCAATCAGAGTCCAACGGCCTCTGGCTCAGTGCTCAGGGCTTGGTGTGTTCTCTACTGCCGGGATAGTAGAGACAACCTGAGCTGAAAATCAGAACACCCAGGCAAAGCACTGAGCTAAGGACTGAACACAGTGTGAGGTCATCAGCTTATTAGGGACATAATTTGGAAGGTAGGATATTGAATTATGCTGGAAATGATCGTGATTGCATGCTTCATTAATTCAGAATGTCATTTACCTTCTGTTGTTTAATATAAAAAAAAAAGCTGAAAAGAAAATCTCTTTTCTACCTTGTCTGGTCTTCAGTACCACCACCACTCCTAATCCAGGTACATAAACTTCTTGGAGGGATGTTTAATAGGAATTTTTTATTCAGTACAACTTCAAGTGACTGGCAGTCCCCAAATGTCAGAACTTCATTGAACATAGCATGTCTGAGGAGCTGTGAAGCTAATTAATGCTTCAGTCATTGTGTGCTCTGAAAGAAGGCACAGGAAGTCTCAATAAGAGATGAAGAGAACACTAGAAATTATCACAGTAGAACACACAGAATGATTCTTAGCAGTCCCTGTATTAAATAAGGTGAAATTCAAAGCTCAGAAGCGAGAGCATTTCTCAGCTGGGGAGATGACAGCCTTATGTAGTTCAGTATGTCCTGACCAACAATCTTGCAATAAAGGGACAGTCACACAAGCCACATGTGATGGCTAATGTGTGGTGACCAGGAAGCTTCTCACCATTATGGAGGATTCCCACTTCAAGAACTTCTTCTAAATCCAAGTGAAAGTTGGTAAGTTGTCATTGCTTGAAGACAATGAAATCTCTAAGAAAGGCCCCAGCCCTAGGGGAGACCATCAAAGGAAGCCTCTTCATCCTCTAAGACGGCTGGGGGAAATATTCAAGGCAAGAGAAATAAATGTACCATGGGTGCCTGGTCTTTTGTATTAGTCAGCGTTCTCTAGGGAAACACAACTGGCAGAATAAATGCATATATAATTGACATTTATTACAATGGCTTATAGGTTATATAGGTTATGGTCCAACTATTTAACAATGCTGTCTCCTGAGAGAAAGTTGAGATCAATAGTTGTTCAGTCCATGAGCCTCGATGTCTCAGCTGGTCTTTAGTACATGCAGGAAGCTCTAAGAAGTAAGCTCTATGCCAGTGAAGGAATGGACCTGCCAGTGAAAGCGGGCACAGACAAAGACATACCTCCCTCTTCGTGTCCTTTATGGGAGCTGTCAGCAGGTGTGGCCCAGATTTATGTACGTCTTCCCACCTCAGTACATCTAGATCTGGGGCGGGTCTTCCCACCTCAGTGCATCTAGATCTGGGGCAGATCTTCCCTCCTCAAAGGATTCAATCAAGAAAAATCCCTAACAAATGTGCCGGGCCACTTGGGTTTTAGTTGATTCCAGGTGTAGTCAAGCTGACAACCAAGAGCAGCCACCATACCTTCTTTCATGAGAGACTGTCTGTCAACTTGATGAATGTCCATCAGGCTGCAAGGCCTTGCTGCAGTCTTAGGCTCTCTGTAGCTCCCATTACTCAACATTCAAGCGTGAACCTTGTTCCTTTGAAAAAGTTTCATTTGAGTTCACTGAAAGAAAAGAAGGTCCTGTCATGTTCCATATCTTCAGTTAAGTGCACAGGATGTCGGGGCGAAGGGTAAGCCAGCTCCAGCTTTGCAGTTGGTGATGGATGGAGACACACCAGCCTCATGCTTGTGTCTGTGGGTTGTAAGAGATCCAGGCAGATTCAGTTAGCGTAGCAATGCCTTTAGTTGTGTGTGTGGTGTGACCTTCCTCCCTCTGGGACACTGGGCTGTGAGTTGGGGAGACACAGAATGCCCCTGGTGCCATGGTGATGTCTGGGAAGCTGGCACTGGCTTCTCTGTGGTCTAGGACAAACAATTCTTAATCCACAGTCTTCAGAAACAATAAATAAATAAATAAATAAATAAATAAATAAATAAATAATCATATTATTGAAAAATCTGTAAACAGAAATGATTATCAGGTTTATATGCATTTGGGGAAGGCATTTTCTTCATCACCGAACAGGACAGGAATCTACTTTGTAAAAGAAACTTTCTGAGAGAAGACGAGTGACTCCTCGCCGGGCTTGTCATCCCAGCCTTCCCTCCCTTGCTGCTCTCTTTTGTATTGCACCTGCATTTGGCACAACATAGATCATCAGCCGGCTGAGTTGAGGGGCTATTGTCAGAGTAGCATCCAGTATCACATGAAAACAAAACCCTCCTGTGATGCATGAGTGGATGTGCGATGAAGCATGTAGAATTAAATATGTCTGTTTCAGCACTTTCTTGTGTTCTTGACCATAGGTTTTAAAATTAGGAGAAACCTTTCAATTTTGTTTTATTTTCCAAAAAATGACTAAAGTTAATGCTGTTACTCAAAGTTAAATGCTTGCCCCATACATGGGAATATTAGTACTGACCAATAAATAAGTGATTCTATTTAGTGTTTAGTATGTCAATCCTTTATACTAATAGTAAACTTCTGCTTGGGGCAGAGGAGATAGGTCAAGGGTTCAGAGTATTTGCTGTTCTTGTAGGTAACTGAAGTGTGCTTCCAACATCCATGTTGAGCAATTCAAGGCTACATTTAACTCCAGGTCTGGAGATCTGACACTGTCCTCTGGCCTTCAAGGTCATCTGCATGTAAATGCGCACACACATATAGACAGCCATAGTTATGCCTAGGTAAAAACAGAAGTGTCTTCTCTATTGGCTTGTTCATCAAATTTCCATTTCTTTGTTACTTGACTCAAAACATTTGGAATCATTTAATTGTCTTTTGTAAAGATCTTACAGTAGATGTCCTTTTATTAAACACATTTCATCTTTGTGAGCGAGTTTGCTTATGTTGTTTGTTATGTAGCATTATGTTAACATTAGTTGTTTAATTTTACATTTTCTTTCTTTGCACTTACATAGCTATGTGTGACTGAGTATAGGTATGTGTACCATCTGCAGGAGCACACAGAGATCAGAGAAAAGCATGGATCCCCTGCAACTGAAGTTATAGGGAGTTGTAAAGAGCCACAGAAACCATACCTGGGTCCTCTGAAATGGTAGGGTGTGCTCCCAGTCCATGAGCCATCGCTCCAACCCCTGGTTTCATATTTCTCCTTCCTCCAGTTTCTACGTGTAAAACATTGGTACTGACTATTTATAATGGATAGGTTTATTACGAGTATGCATTGGTTCTTTTCTTGTTTCTATGATTAAATATCTGGCAAGAACCAACTGATGGGGAACAGGGTTTGTTTTAGTTTATAGATAAGAAGGGATATGGTTCATCATGGCAGGAAAGGCACCACAGCACGAGCTTGAGGCAGCAAGAGGTGAAGTTCTCTCTGCAGTTGATGAAGGGAGAGATGAATGCTGGTGCTTAGCTCCATTTCTCCTTTACATTTCGGTCTAGAACTACATTAAGTCTACAGAAGCGGTTCTTCCTACATCAATGATGGTTCTTCTCAGAAGAATTAACTTAGTGTAGAAACTTCCAACCCACATGCTCAGTCATTTGACTTCTGGATAACTTTAGATCCTATCAGGCTGACAACATTAACCATCCTACTGCATGCTTTTTCAGTGTCCACTCTGTCACTGGCAATAGCAAGTCTGTAGTATTTGCTACAGCTAGGCTGGCCCTTTTAGTGAAAGCGTTTATTACATAATCATCTCCTTCTTAGCACAGACGGTAAGCTTTTAGTTTTTCCAGTTCTATACCTCCTCACCATACCTCAGCATTCAAGGTCAGTCTTGATCTATGCCCTTAGTCCCGAGTCTTGATTGATGAAATTGTGACGTTTCAATGTTATGTGTGAGAGTGGCTTCTGGGTTTGCCTGTAATCATTTTACATCAGAACCCTATAGTTCTAAGCCCCTAACTTAGTACATCTTCACTCACTAAGCGAGGTGTGTGTTCACTATTAACATTTCCCTTGATTGCTGAAAATCACCCTTGCTTGTGAGTACTGACTGGCCTGTTCTAATACTCAGGTTAACTGCATATCCCTTCAAACTCTGCAGACTGCTCGGATGCACGGCTCCTCCGAGTCCTGTAGTAATTCTAAGGCCACCTGCACTGTCTAATTTTTATTAACTGTTTTTTTCCCTCATTAGAAGACCCAAGATACTCTACCTCCTCTATGTAATTTAAACACTATGGCTATCTGTGCCTTGTCATATTTCTCTGTTCTTTATTATTTTATGAACACACAGTACACTTGCTGACCTTCTGACTGCACATTCTGCTAACGTGAGGAGACACTGTTGCCACATGAGGCAAGGGAGACGCCTCTGCCTTCTCTGGAGGTTGAGGAGAGTGTCTATGCTTGGGCTAGCTCTTCTCTGGTTCTCATTAAGAATTCTGGTTCTGGTTCCTCTACCACCTTGGAGCCTAGAACCACTTTCACTTTAGCCTTTTCTTTCCCACACTTTTTGAGATGTCTCAAATTTGACCTTTGCACCAAGGGTGTGGTTTTCTGCAGAGCGGTCTTGGTTGCAAACCCAGTGTGGAGATTAATTCTGACTTTTCAGTTGTGATTTCTCAAGATACCTCTGATTTTGCAGTTTTCAAACACAAACAAGATGTTCCATGACAAACTTAGAGCATCTTGCTTTATTGGGAAACTTTTTCTTTTCCTTGCCAGAGTTCTTCAAAGACTTTCTGTCTCTGCTTTTAGAGAGTATATTTTTGGATTTTGTTGGAAAGAATAAAATGTATTCATGTAAATTTATGTGGGTTGCCACACAAATAATTTGCAGAGGCTCAGGCTTTCTTTAACACTTCAGGGTCATTTTCTGTCTTTAGAGTTTACACATGTTACTTTCCCTAGATAACAGTTGGCTAATTTTTCCACTTTATCTAACTTCAGTGAGTTAAGACCTCTCAGAAATAACAGAATTCTCTCAGCAGCTCTCTGGAATGCTCAGAATAGTCTCAGCAAGGTCATTAAGAGGTCATTAGAGAACCAGACCACTTTCGTATTTCAGACATTTTTTGGACTTAAAAATGGGGCATCTCTGTATGACCTTCCAGATATCACATATGCAGATGCTTAAATTTAATAAGACACTATTATTTGATATACACATAAATAACTCCACGTGAAACCTTAGTTAGAAAACTGTCTAAATGTGTGGCTTTTGCTGCATCTTACATAACTGTCTTCTTCACATCTTTCAACGATCATTTCTTAGGCCAGACTCTTTTCCAGATGCACAGCTTGAGGTTAATGTGTGCAGCTTTTCACCCAGCATACTTCTGTTTGGTGTTCATTACCTCAGTGTATTTTGTACCCTTTGAAATACAAAAATATCAGCCTTCTTTCTTGTTCAAATTCTGAACCATCTGAGGAAGGTGCATGTGCGGCCATTGGCTCTGCTATTAGCCTCTTCCAAAGGTGTTTCACACACAGGAAACAGGGGAAAGTGCTCCTCCTCGAAAATGTTCTTCCTCTTCTCACAGGTTAACATTTCTGATTGCCCCTGTGAAGGAAACTCTTAAGGAAAAAAACGGACCCAGAAACATAGTGCTACCACCCAAACCAAGTGACGTGTTCGGTAGCCCTGCTTGAGTGTTTTCTATTATTAACACATTCCCATTGGCAGGCCACCATCCTTTTAGGCACCAGAAAGTTGGAGTGTCTGACACCAACTGAACACACAGACATGTGCGAACACACACACACGCACACACACACATACACACACACACACACACACATACACACACACACACACACACACACACACACACACACAGACACCCATCCTTTCTAGTGTTTCCTGCAAATTCTATTTCTCAAAAGGTATGGGGGGAGCTATGAAATTCCTTATTTTTGCATGCACAGCCTTAAGTCCCAGAATTTAAACGCATATTTACATACATATACATATATGTATATAATGATCTAGCTAATACAATATATTGTACTACATATATATTAAATTGCGTATAATATATATGCTTTATTGTAATCTCTTTACAAACACACATATGTTTAGTTTTACTTATTTATTTTATTTATTTGGTGGCAACATAGGGAGTCTGCCATAATGTACATGTGTGCAAAGAACAACATTTAGTGGTCGGTTATGCCCTTCTGTCACCTGAGTCCCTGAATCAAGCAAAGGTTGTAAGGTTTGTCTGTAGGCGCCTCTTTCACCTGCTGAGCCCTTTTGTCATCTGTTCATAGTTACGTTGCTGGAGACCAGGCTAACTCAGACCATTTTGAGGAAAACTTTAGAGACAGTGAATGCATTTAAACATATGGTGCATGAGAGTTACTTTCCACTTTGGGGGTGCTGTTGCCTTTATGGTTCTTTGAGGGGCTCACTTATAAAAGACCACAGTCCTCCAAATCTCTATAATATTTTTTCCGTATGAAGGAAGACCTTTATTTTAGATTGCATGTTTTCTCCCATCTCCTGCCTTCAGAAACCAAATGACTAGAATCCATCAGCCCCCTGCACTCATCAGAGCTCATTAGGTGGGTGGATTGGGAACCATTGATTGCAATTTGGAAGCAAGCCCACACATAGACACACTCACATGGTTGTGGCTTCCCTCATGCAGGGACATTGAGGGGCAAGGCCAGAGCACACAGCTGTCATCTGCAGACTGGGCCTCACTGGAACCGATGTAATATTTCATCAGCTAATCGTAGACATGCTGCTTTACATATTGGCCTCATCCTGCCTGATATCAACAGGAGAACCAACCAGGTCTGCGAATGTGATCCCCAAATACTTAGGCCGTTGTTTATTGAAGCTCTAGTTTCAGCATTAAAATAATACCAGAAGCTGGGGAAATGAGTCAGTGCAGAAAGCATGAGAACATGAGTCTAGACCACAGCATCCACGTAAAAAGCTGGTACAGGGGTCCAGGCCCACAATTTTGGCATTGGGATAGATATAGACAGATCCATAGAGCTTGCTGGCTAGGCAGTCTAGCCAAATCAGTACACTTCAGAATCAGTGAAGGAGTATATTTCAAAAAATAAGGCAGAAGGGCAAGTAATTAAGATACTCAATGTTTATCTCTCAACTTCATGTGGACAATGGCACACATCTGCCTATGCACATAAATGTTCCTCTACAGTAATAGTAACTGTCACATGTCTAAACACTTCAGAATAATCTGAAGGAGGCATCAGGTGAAGATTAGCAGGTTTCAGTCTACATTTCTGCCAAGATCCCAGGAGAAACTCACAGTACCTGTTCACAGTCCAATATTGAAAGCCATGGGCTAAAATGTTGTCTTTTCTGTGTGTCTAAATGTGTATGCACATCCTACATGCACACACACACGTAAATGACTTGAAAAGGCCTTGGGTAGCGATTCATCTATTCAATAACCTTCTCCTTCAGTACATTGGAACTAGAAGGTACCAGCAAATTTAAAGAATTTAATCAATAGTACTGTGTGGATTTATGAAAGACAATGATGTTTTCAACAGTAGTAATGCTATTAAAAATGTCCAACACAAGAAAAAGTTACCAACATGTAAAACTCTGTAGGAGACAAGGGTGATAAATGACTGCCTCACAAAGAAGCAATAACTTAGAAAGCCAACTGGGACACTAAAGGAGCTACCATGTTCAAACCTCCATCAATCACGCCCTAAACTCTAGCTTTAGCTTTCCCCTAAAAAAAGAGGAAAAAGTTGGACAACACACCTAAGAAAAAGAACTCAGCCATGAGTCAGAACATCTTGTTTATTACAAATGAAACAAATCCAATATATTGATGGTATGCCACAGAAAGGAGCCACATCTGGATGGGCTTGATATGTGTGTGTGTTTGTGTTTGTGTGTGTGTGTGTGTGTGTGTGTGTGTATGTATATATATGTATATATATGCATGCATGCATATATACATATTTATATAATCCAAATATATATATATGTTCACATATATAGCAAACTACATAGGATGTGCATATATATTTACATATCTCTTTCATCAGTAAATCTGTGAGTAACCTCTTCTTTGTTGCTTTGTTGTCTTCTCCCCTGGCCTCTGTCCCCAAGATCAAGTTAAGTGGAACTGCTCAGTTCTCTGAGGAAGGTGAGTTGGGGAACTTCTTAGCCAAAGTGATGGTGAATGGTACTGATAAGAAAGACATCACACATTGTGGAAGAAGCCATCTCTCTTGGCAACTGTCCCAGTTAGCTTAGTGATTCAGAGAGAAAGGGAGAAGCCACATGGCTGGTTATTCTGCCCCAGAACGCATCCACAACCATGGGATTTTAACTTTGAAATTTGATTTGATTAGAGCTTTCTGGGATTTGTAAGAAACCATATGGGATCTTATCCACATAAGTGGGCAAATAGGAAAAGCAACTCTCTGAAATAAAGCACAAAATCCATTTAAAAGTATGTAATTATACACGAGGATTGAGGAAATGGCTCAGTCTGTAAATGCTTCTGATCCAGGCATGGGATTTCAGTTCTGCCTCTAGAACCCACATAAGAAAGCGAGGTGTGTTCAAGCTGCAGCACAGACCACAGACATCTGCATAGCCTTTGGGTGGTAACATGGGCTGTGGACATCAACACATGCAGTGGGACCATGGACGGCAGCAGTCATACTGATGTCCTTGGCCTACACTGCTGCTAAGGGCTGTGATGGTGTCCATTGCCCGTTCAGTGGCAGAGGGCCATGGGGATGTCCCTCATCTATACTGCTACCAGAGACCATGCTGTGGTCATGGTACATGTTGCCACCAGAGGCCATGTGGATGTCTGTGGTCCATGCTGCTGTCAGAATCTATGTTTAAGTCCACATTCTGTGCTCCTAGGGCAAGGGAGCTACTTTTCTGTGGTATTGATGCCTACAGAATCACAGCTAAGGAGAGACAACCCCTACCCACAATCCACCCCCTAGAAAAGTAATAGCCCAGACAGAAAGCCATTGAAGGGAATTCTTAAAAGCTGTGATAACGATGCTGAAATGTGGCTTGCCACACTTGACTACTTCTGGCAGAGGTACAAGTGGGGAGGACTCAATTTGCTTCAAAGGACTGGCCACCGAGAATTTGACCATGCTTCAGTGAATATATGAGGATCACAAATTTGACTTGTTTTCTTTCTTGATCTTTTGGAGGGGCATAGAGCCCAGGGGTTGTGGAGCATACCTGTGAGGACTGAGAAGTGAGGGTGCCCAGGCTCATGATATGGAATTCCTAAATAAACAGTAAAATTTTATGGAAGAAGAAAGAAAGAACAATAGATACATAGAAAGAAAGAAGGAAAGAAAGAAAGGAAGGAAGAGAAGAGGGAAGGAAGGAAGGAAGAAAGAAAAGGAAGGAAGGAAAATGGATGGATGGATAGATAGACAGACAGACAGATAGATAGATACACTGTTGAACATGTCACAAAGCAGCTGAGACCATTTTATTACATATTTACTTGCTAAAATATAATCACGTTAATTCTCCTTCCATTTTTCCTTCCAACTCTTCCCAGGTGCTCTCTCTAACTTCTCCCTTGCCCCTGAGTTTCTCCCAAATTACTGGCTTCTTTTTTTCATTATTGTATCATATATATGAAACATAATATATAAAAGGCATACATATATAAACCCAACCTGCTGAGTCTGTCTTGTGTTGTGTGTGTACATGGTTTTAGGGTTGACTACTTTGTCTAGGTAACCAATAGGAGCCATCTTTCTGGGAGAGGCTAATTTTCTCTCTGGAACAGTCATTAGTTCCAGTCCTTTGTCTAGGGGCGGAGCCCTGTGAGAGTCCCCTCTTCTGTGTTAGCATGCTCAAGTAACTGTAGTAGGTTTCCCTCTAAGGTCCCTGACCTCACTAGTCCCTGGTGGTTAGCTAGGTTTATAGCACCATGCATGAACTCTCTCCTGTTAAGCTGGTCTTAAGTCCAATTAGAGAGTGCTTGGTTATTGTGAGTGTCACTGTTGCACTTTTAGGGATACCATGTCATGCTGGTCATTGTTTTGGTTTATATACAACACAGCTCGATAGAACTATGCTAATGTCCCTCCCTTGGCAGCTTACACAGTGCTTTCTGGTACGATGGAAGTGAGACAATAGGACCAAGGCTCTCAGGTTAGGCTCAGCTTATGTCTTCTGTGACCTGTGTCCAAAGTGTGAGCTCTCTTCAGCCACGGGAACTTAGTTTAAACTCCGAGAGGCAACCAACAGCAATAGGAGTAACTACATTGTTTAGGGAGTCTTCTGAACTGCCTTGACCAGCAACTCAAACAGTTTTCTCACGCCTGTACTGGAGTTTATGCAGGCTATGAGTCTTATGGGGAGCATTGTCAGACTAAGTGGCATAACCTTACCTATGTATACTATATGTCAATTTAGGTAAATATAAAATGATTCATTGAGACTATCAAATACCCTTTGTGTTATTTTCCCCTCTTCCTTCTGTCTCCTACTGTATTGGCTTCCCCACTCAATCTTCCCATTTCCCTCTCATTTAACACACACCCTGCTCTTCTCCACTCTAGCCAGTCTCCTTGAAACCCTGCTCTCTACTTAATGTATGCAGGTCTGAAAATTTGAAGCTAGGGAAACCCAATGAGAGAGAACATGCTGTGGTTGTCTTTCTGAGTCTCAACCGCCTCACGGAATATGATACTTTCTAGCTCCATCCATTTACCTGCAGATTTCACTTTTTACAGATGAATAATATTCCATAATGTGCACATGCTACATTTTTTTTTATCATCCATTCATTTCCTTAAGAACACCTAGGTCGTTTTCATCTGCTAGCCACTGTGAGTAGAGTAGCAGTGAGTGGTACTGAGCTAGTGTCTGTGGGGTGGAAATGGAAGCCCAATTCTTTGGGCATATGCTAGGAAGTTATGGCTTAGCTATACCACTCCTGCTAATCGTCTGTATACAATGCTTGCCTGAGAGAAATTTTTATACTTTCAGTTGTTTGTTTTATCGATTATTTAAACATCACACTTCAAAATTTCCATTCACACTGAGTGAGTCAAGCAGCATTCAAGTTGGTAGAAACTGAGTCCCCACAAGAGAATGTGAATTAGTGTTAGAAATTAGCTAGTTAAAGTATCAGCTAGTGGAGTGAGTCTGGAGAAACTAAAATGGTTCACGAATGTTCTCCCTCCCCACCCCTACCCCCATGACTGCATGCATGTGTGTGTGTGTGTGTGTGTGTGTATGCATGCATGTGTGTGTGTATGTATGCATGTGTGTGTATGCATGTGTGTGTGCGTGTGTATGCATGCATGTGTGTGTATGTATGCATGTGTGTGTGTGTGTGCGTGTGTGTTTGCATGCATGTGTGCATGTGTGTATGCATGCATGTGTGTGTATGCATGTGTGTGTGTCCGTGTGTGTTTGCATGCGTGTGTGTGTGTGTGTGTGTGTGTGAGTGTATGTTTGCAAGTGTGCTCTATCCGTGCACATTGCATTTATTTTTCTTGGGAGAGTGCGGAGAGGTTTTGTCAGAATCTTCTGCAGGGTGGAACCCCTGAAACACCTGGGAGTGCAGGTGTAATCATACAGCAAATACTTCTTTGAACCCCTCACTTCCCAGTGAATGCATGATATGGAGAACATGCAGATATTTCAGGGAAGGAAGAAGATGGCATTGTAATTACAGAAGCTATACATTTGTTTTACTCTGTTAGAAAAACAGACTTGGTGTTTACTAGGATTTCTGATAACTTTTTTGTAGGATGGGCTTTAATGCAAGATTGGCGTAACCTAAAATTAATTAAAAATGCAAGATAGTGGATTAGAGAGATGGCTCAGTGGGTGAAAAGCTTGGCATGCAAGCATCAGGGCATGAGTTTTGACTCCCAGTATCCACAGAAAAATTCAGTCATTCATCTGATGTCCCAAATGCTAGGAGGTAGAGTCCAGAGGATCCCGTGGGTTTACTGGTCCACCACTCTACCCTATCAGTGAGCTCCATGTTGAGAAAGAGGCCCTATCTCAATAAATAGGTAAACATTGAAGGAGAAAGACAGTCAACATTGACTTTTGGCTTACCTACAAAAGCATGCACATAATCATACACACATGAATATGTACATATTCAGGTTTTGTTTTGTTTTTTTTTTTTGTTTTTTGTTTTTTTTTGTTTTTTTTGTTTTTTTGTTTTTTTTGGTTTTTCAAGACAGGGTTTCTCTGTATAGCCCTGGCTGTCCTGGAGCTCACTCTGTAGACCAGGCTGGCCTCAAACTCAGAAATCTGCCTGCCTCTGCCTCCCAAGTGCTGGGGTTAAACGTGTGGGCAACCATGCCTGGCTGCATATTCAGTTTTTAAGATGCATGTTACTTTAGCATGTTAAAATGGCAAAATTCCTTTAGGTGCATTAGCAATGGCTTAATGGGTAGAGGACAAGGGTCCCCAGGGTTGAAGGGATGGAATAATTAAAGGATTGCTAACAGTACAATGGATTCATAAACCCACATTTAATGATGTCTGCATATTTAACTCTTCCATAAATTTTGTCTTTTTTTACTTCCTGAAGACTCTGACCCTTGAAGACACCTCGTTAAAAACTCCTCCTTTATCTGAATGTTACTGTGGCCTGCTCATGCCAGGTCAAAGCTTGACCACTGGACCACTGGGCCACCAGGCCACTATACCCCAGCCATGTTTTTAGTAGAGCTTATTGTAACTATGGTCTTCACTGTTTGGTGGATACATAGCAACAGCCTCATAGTAGTCATTCATCTTTCTTCTATGCCCCACTGTTCAGGCAGTTCCTAGATCCACACCAGTGGCATCAATTTGGGTCAGTGAAGATTCAGAATCTCCGGCTGGTGGCCTCCTGAGGCAGAAACTTGCTCTTACAGAAGTTGCAGGGTGGGTCTGTGTAAACGTGGAAGCAGAGACACAGGAAGAGCAGTGGCATAGTAAGATTTCATAAGTAGAAAAGAGTAACTGTGAGTACCATGGAAGGCCTAGCTGAGAACCTGGCATAAAGCACAAGGTCAGATGAATGAAAACTTAGTTTCAATCACCAAGGTGAGCTGTAGGTGGGTTATCACATGCCATTTTGCACAGCTCTTTATTTCTGCAAATTCCTTATTTTCCAGACAAGCTTTACCATCTATCTAGGGCTGGCCTAGAACTAAAGAGAGACGAGAGGTTCTCCAGTACCAGTGCCCAGGGTATTGAGATTACTGGCAGGCATCATCATCCTGGGCACCTGACTGTCTTTGGAGGAAGGAGTCCAGCTTCTGTGTCCACCCTATGTGCAGCAGGATTCCACAGGGTTGGGACAACTACCATCAGGTCCTGTGTGGCTCAGTGCTGATAATCTGGGATGAGGCCATTAATATGTCACATTGAGGACACAAGCTTTGCCGTGGGGCTGCACTCACTGGGCTATTCGGATAGCATTATGGGCTGGACAGATTGAGTGATTAAGAATTTCACTGCTGATGACCTGCCCTAGGGGAGGTCGGGAGGCCAGGAGCCTGGGGGGAGAGTTCTGCATGTTCCACTGCTTCGCCTGGTGAGAAGTGGGCCACCCTCTGCTTCGCCTGGTGAGAAGTGGGCCACCCTCTGCTTCGCCTGGTGAGAAGTGGGCCACCCTCTGCTTCGCCTGGTGAGAAGTGGGCCTCCCTGCCTGTGAGGAGTTAGAATCTCCAGGGAAGATACAAGAAGAATGACTAAAGCGTGATTGTTGGGGAACTGTGATTTCTTGGATAAACTCCTGTGGTTATTGGTAATTTGACTTGATTGCTCTCATTTGTCAATAGTTTTGAACGTTTTTATTCATCTTTGCAAGGATAATATCATCTTTGGGAAGTTAAATCAAATCAAATAGACATCTTTTAGTTGACCATAAATATTAAAATATGATCATTATAATAGCAAACCTTAGGCTTGCTTGGTCTAGATATTAAGTACTAGGTGATTTGCATACACTAGTAACTCATTTAATCTTAGACACCCAATGAGACAATGTTTAACATCAAAATGATGATGTATTGAGATGTAGAGTTATCCAATAGCCTGTTCAAGGCTATCCACATTCTAGTGGGAGACAAACGATCTTAAGTCACTCCACAAAACCTGCTCCTGGAATGTGAGCCAGGCTACTCCACTGTCTTCTACTGCTCAACTCTTCTGATACATGTGCAGAGAGATGAGTCATTGCCCCATGCTGACCATGGGTCACTCTTCTCTGGTTGCTGGCAGGGGCCACTTTTTCTCTGGTTTTTATCAGCTTGCCTCTGATGCCTACACACTATTTCATACCTGCTAATCTCTCTGTGTAGTTAAGTTCACGAATTAAGTTTTCTTTATGCACTTGGGAAATACCTGATTATCTCTCCTCTCCACCTTTCTTTTCTGTATATCTTACATTTGATTTTGGGCCCATTATTTTTCTTCCCATGTTAAAAATTCCAATTACTCAGAAATTAGAAGTTCTGATATTTTCTTATAGGTTTTGAAGATTTTTTTAAAGGCTTTTTTTCCTGTGTTGTTTGTATTTGAAAAAGTTATTGACTTACATTCAAATTCAGGGAGGTTTTTTATTCTCTGCCAACTTCCTTAAGCCTGTGCTGTGCATAGACATACCCTATACACTCATTTTAGATGACAAATTTTCAAGTTTTATCACTTTTATTGATTTTTGATGATGCTCATCTGATGAGATTCCCATTGTTTTCATTTAGTTGAGCATGTTTCCCTTAAATTTTTAGCCTGGTTATTACAACTACTCATAATCTTTCTCTTCTCATCACAACTCCAGACTAATCTCATTTATTTTATCTTCTCTTGAGGGTGACAAGAACAATTCTTGAAATAGTGAACAATTAAGATATATCTGCCATTGTAAAAAGTGTGCTATATGAACTATTCTCTATGACCCTGAGACAAGAATTGATTTTTACTGCTAGGTAGTTAAGCTAGCTCAGTGTACACCACAGAACCTCTGTCATCCAGCTCTGAGAGGCAGTGTTCAGTCTTCTGGTCTCTAGCTGCAGGAACACCCCTCCACTCACACACATTTTTGGGTTCAGCCAGTGATTCAGAAGGAGTGGATAGAATTCGGTTTTCCCTTCTTTGCCTTTTTCTTTCCCATCATTTCCTCTATGACCTCATTCTCTGTCCTCTGGGTTTTACAGCCAGACTATCTGTAGATTTACAACACAGTTTTCTTTGTTTGGAGACAGCATCTCACCCTGTATTATAGCTGTCCTGGAACTCACTCTCTAGACCAGGCTGACCTCCAACTCCCAGGAATCTAGCTGTCTCTTGCTCCCCAGTGCTGGGATTAAAGGCATGCCCCACAAGGCCTGCTTAAAACTGTTTTCAACTGCCCTGCCTATGGCAGACCGCATACTATACAACTGACAGTCATTGAGTGATGGGATGCTCATCCAAGGCTCCTGTGTGACCTCCAGCTCCAAGTCTGCTTAGTCACTCTCCTGTATTTTTAGGTAATTGTCCTGGTATTTTCAAGAACATGTTGTTATGTGAAGTGGAGAACACTGAAAAGAGAACCCGAGTGATGGTGGAGGAAGAACTCTGGTACCCAACTCTTAGTTACTTCTCCCTAAGTTCTCTGAAAATTAATCCATCTGGGAGACTGAAAAGCTCCCACAGCTCTTATAGATGTTCACCCTGAGTCCTTTGGTTGAATGTTGGGACGGGCTTTATCTGGTCAATTGTTGCTATGCATTCAGCTCTGAACCATAAGTCATACAGGAGGAAGGGATCTACTGTATGTGTGTAGGACTCTCCCATGATGTCACCTCATTGTCTCCCATCACCACGATCCAGCCTTTGTGTTCACGTTTCCTAGTCAGGGAAGCACATTCTCGACTTACCTCTGATAAATGAAACCTCCACCTTTGGGTATGTCCCTCAACAGTGTGGCGTATGTCCCAGGTCCTGAAGATGGTGTCTTGGGTTGGTTAGAGCCACCCTGGCTTGAGTAACAGGGTTAGACATCAGGTGGTTCAGTGGGAAGTTTTCTCTCTAAGGGACTTAGGGGGTTGAAATTGTAGCCAACTCACCTACTTTTGGTTTTATAAATAAAGTTTTATTGTTCATCCACTTACAGAACAGTGCTTATTATTGAACAGCATCTTAACCTGAAGACCTCAAGTATATACTATCTGGTGATTAAAGGAAAAGCTTGCCAATACTGCTCCCAGAGCAGTCACTATGGGAATTGTTAAGGATTATCTGAACATTCAAATTAAACAAACAAAAACAGAAAAAAGACATACACACTTTTAACTATTCAATGGATGTTAATATTTTGCGTTTTCAATTTAATCGGGGAGGCATTGCTAATTTTAGTATGTTGACAGGCAGACACACACACACTTTTAACCATTCAATGGATATTAATATTTTGTGTTTCTGATTTAATCTGGGAAGCATTGCTAATTTTAGTACATTGGCAGGTAGACACACACACACACACACACACACACACACACACACACACGTGTTTTATCCTTTTGTCCGGATGTTTAGTAAATTTAGACTTTTATGTGAAGAAAAAGAAAATGTGATGTATTCTAAACAACACATTTCTATACAAACACAAGGGTATATTTTTTTTTAAGCCTAGTGTTATTAGCTCCTGTTCTTTTATCAAATGACATAAAGAAAAGGCGTGCTGCATGTCTCTTGCAGTAGTGTGTGGACAGTCAGCACATTGCATCCGACAGAGTCTAGTACGGTTATTATGACATCATTACATACTACATTGATCCCCAAAGTAGTCCTTAGAGTACTTACAGCAGAAGGCAATGCAGACTGTCAGCAGGAGAAGTTCCAAATACCACTCCATACTCCACGCTTAAAGGGCACACGGGAAAGATCCAGAGTTGTGTTTGTTTGCTTGTGTTGTTGTTTTGTTTTGAGACAGGGTTTCTCTGTGTGGCCTTGTCTGTCCTGAAACTCACTGTGTAGACCAAGCTGACAGTGTTCCTCTTGCTCTGCCTCCTGGGTGCTGGGACTAAAGATGTGTGCCACCATGCCTGGGTTCAGAAATATCTTATTAAGGCTTACAGGTACATCTGACATGTGTACAGCTTGAGACTGTGTCTCTGCCTGTCTGTCTGTCTGTCTCTCTGTCTCTGTGTGTGTGTGTGTGTGTGTGTCTCTCTGTCTCTCTGTCTGTCTGTCTGCCTCTCTCTCTGTCTCTCTCTCTGTCTCTCTGTGTGTGTCTCTGTGTCTCTCTCTGTCTCTCTTTCTGTCTCTCTCTGTCTCTCTGTCTCTCTGTCTGTCTGTCTGTCTGTCTCTCTCTCTCTGTGTACTCTCACACAAGTGTATAAATATGGGTATCCCTTTCCCTTGGTGTCTCTGTGTCTCTCTCTGTCTCTCTGTCTCTCTGTCTCTCTGTCTCTCTGTCTCTCTCTCTCTCTCTCTCTCTCTCTGTGTGTGTACTCTCACACAAGTGTATAAATATGGGTGTCCCTTTCCCTTGGTGACACAGGCAGGCTCTCACACTGGGATCTGTTACTTGATGCTTAGGGCATGCTGGCCTTGGAATTGCAATCAAGGCCTACCACACATCTGCCTTTTTATGTGGGTCCTGGGAATTAAACACAGACCCTCATGTTGGCATGGCAAGTCCTGTATTAACTCTCACTTGAGCCCACACCCTTTCATTAGCAAAATTAGCTACCCAATAGCTATTTCTAATTATCTGCTTGAAATGCTGAATTGCTATCTATGTATCCATATATCAATTATGAAGAAAAATCCCACACTAACCACATTTTCTAGTTTGTTCCACAGGTTTTTTTTTTTTTAACCATTAATACATAGGGGGAAAAAAAAACCTTCCCAAGTTCAATAAAAATACCAGTACAATAGCAAGAAACCAAGAACAAACCGGTATGCATGAAATGTTGACAAGAATTTGTGTCTCATAATTCAATTTCTGTTTTGTTCACTTATGATTACACGATGCTGTACTTGCAAAATGATTAGGCCTTAAAGTTAATTGTGAATGAAAATGTTAGCTAAGTAGCAACCTGGTCAAAGAAAAGCCTGGGAAGATGTAACTGTGTATGGAGTTTCTTGAACTTGGTGTTCATTGCAGAGAGAGCAGAAAAGCCTTTGTTGGGAATCTGAATGACAGACAGGTTAGAAAGAGGTCTCCTTTGGCTCTTGCCCAGTCTCTTGCCCAGTCTCTCCCTGTCTGAGGATTTTCCATTTGCCCATTTCCTTCCGTGTCTGTCCACTCTAGGGTTAAGACATCTGGTTGATTTTGCTTAAACTAGGACAAAATGGAGCAAAAGGCACAAAAAAGAATAGAAAGCAAAACAAACCAAAGCCAGTAATTTGGCATTGTGTAACACAGGATAATAGCAAACTGATTGCTTTGGTCATTTTTAAACTGTCACAATATTGTGTGCCTTGAGTCAGCCATCTGAAAGGCCAGCTCCGATTTGCATTTCAATGACTGTGGGTGTTGAAGCACATCTTGTGTGTAAGCTGGCCACTTTGGTGTCTTTGGAGAAATGTCTACGCAGGTTCTTTCATTTTTAAATTGTTTGCTTTTTCCTGCTATTGATTTATATGAATTCTTAATATGTTATTCATATTAACCTTTTAGTAGATGTATAGTTTAGAAAATTTTTCTCTCAACCTTTGGGTTTCTGTTACACTCTGTTAATTATCTTTTATCATTGATTTATTTTCTACCCTGGAAATTTTAGTCAGATATTGTCACACTTGTCTATTTAAACCTTTGTCCTCTCTCTTTCTTTGTTAGAGCCAAGGTCAAGAGCATGAAGTTGTCCCCTATTTAAATCAAGAGTTTTGTTCTTATGGTTTGAGGTGTGACATTTATGTCTAGTGCATTTGGGGTTGAGTGTGTGTGTGTGTGTGTGTGTGTGTGTGTGTGTGTGTGGTGCATGATAAAGGCTGGAATTAACTAATTAATTACAAACAAATTAATTGATTGCTTGGTGGTTGAGGGATTCTGTGTGGATTTCCAGTTTGTGCAGCGCCACTTGCTGAAGAACTATCTTTTCTCAAGTTGTGTGTATCTACATCACTTGTGTGTTTGTGACTTACTTCTGCATTATTAGTTCATCTGCCTGCCTTTACATTAGTACTATCTTAACATGCACTGTACACTAGGCACTGTTCACTTTAAATATATTTACAATATAAGGAGATGTCATGTATTCAGTTCTGTCCCTTCTCAAGATCGTTCTGGCCTTTCTGGATATTTTGTTGTTCCATATACATTTAGTATTGTTTTCTATTTTTAATAAAAATGCCAGTGTAATATTAATGAAAACAGCCTTGATCTCACGAATCTCTCTAGGCAGTGTGGGCCTGGTGAGGATATTAATACTTTCAACGTGCAGACATGAGAGATCTTTCTATTTGTATCTTTGTAGTTGTTAGTGCCCGAGGCTTTTACATTTTTGATTAAGTTTATTCCTGAGTATTTTATTCTTGTTTTATCTATGGATGTTGTTTATTTTTTACTGCTCAAATCCCCCCTGAAGCGAGGTGTTTGTCATTTTTTCTAATCTATTGGTATGCACTCACCGTACATGATACAGTGTCGCATCAGGGTATTTTATACCAGTACAGACTATGTTCTGACCATATTCCCACCCACATCAAACCAACCATTTGTGACTGAACATTCAGCCTGCGCATGCGTGTTCATACAAATCCCCTCAGCCACTTTCGGGAATCCCTGATGGGAAAGCTGTGTTCTTTCTCCACTTGCCTCCTCCCCTCCCCTCCTCTCTAAAAGGATGTGCTGGTATATTAAAGCCAGCAGTATGGATCGTGTCAAACTAGCAAGGGAGCACGTTATCAGCCCGCCCAGATGTTCCGTGCACCTCTCCGGGGCTCTGCATCTCAGTGGGTTGGAATCTCCCACAAGCCTTGTGCTATTTCTGCTCCTCTTCTGATCGTTTTTAAATTCTAGAATTTTCCTCTGTCACCTCATTCAAAGCAATAGTCTCAGTTCGGCAGGTGATAGACTCAACACAAAGATGATAATCACCCCACAGGTGTTGTGCAGAGTGAAAACATTTCTGCTGTCTGTTCAGCTTGGATGCTTAGTTAGGGCTTGGGTGGCATCTTGTAGGCCGAGATGCAGACCTGCATGAGCGGGTTCTCTCCATTGCTTTCCGCTCTTGCCTTGAATGTCTTCTCTAGCCACTACCAATACCTTGCAATGGGATGAATAAAGAAGGAAATGTCTTCCCCACGTCCACCAAAAAGAGTTCAGCTGCTTTCCACATGACCGCATTTACACGAGTAATGTGCTGAGACTTTGATCAGAGAGACTGTTCTTGCAGTGATCAGCAGAGAGATTCCTAACTGGTCAAAGTACAGAGAATAAATGATTGTTGAATTCTCAGCCGTAAATGGGCCATCCGTATCATTCACTCCGAGGCTCAGGGAAGCATCACAAAGGAACAAGAATGGAAGAAGTGGAGTGGGGCGTTAGTGAGGAATGTTATCTTCTAAGAATGGCCTGGTGGTCATTCACTCAAACTCACAGCAGCTGGGATAAGCTGCTTACCAGCTCCTTAACACTGTCAGCACCATGCCATAGAAGCAGAAGGGGCTAAAGGGCCCCCAGCCCCAGCTCCTCAACACTGAGTGTGTCAGCACCATGCCATAGAAGCAGAAGGGGCTAAAGGGCCCCCAGCCCTTCTGGAGGATTTGTACACAGGTAAAGTTTGATGGAGAAGAGGGAGACTTTTTCTTTAGTAAATAGTTTAGTCATTATTGAGGTGCCCAGATCCTGTAAAAAAGAGGATAAGAAGGCAGAGGGAAGGTGAAATGAGGTGAGGAATTTGACTAATGGTCATGGTCCATGTCTGCTCTAGGATGGCATGGTGTTGACCATGGAAAATTCCCATATCATTTGCTGTCACCCAGGGACCAGTGTTTCATCTCTCCCAGCAAGTGTATCCCTTAGAACATGTGACCAGCTCCTCAAAGACACTGTCCTTTTCCCTTCCCATCATGCAGTTCAAGTCCTTTATCTGTGGGCTTAGGAAGGCACACAGTATTCCTTTTTCACTAGTATGAGGGTGACAACCCTGGGCTAGAGGGCACACACAGCTCCTGTGTGTCTTGTAACTTTCTGCCTTAGATACTCAAACCTTCATTATGACTGACCAAGTTGTACGGCTGTCACTCAGGAAAGCATATTGACATCCTCACCCTTCTGTGCTTGAATTTGGAATTCCAGGTCAGGTTCTCTATGGCCTTTCTGCTTCCACCCAGGTAGAGGTAGCAAGAAACACATTTCAATGTATTGCTCTTGGATTGTTTTGTTTTCTACTTTTCTTTTTCTCTTCTGTTCTGCTCTTTTCTTTTCTTTTCTTTTCCTTTATTTCCTTTGGCAAATTCTCTGTAGGTTTCCCAGGCTGGCCTTTAACTTTTGGTCATCCTGCCTCAATGTCTCCCAGTGCTTACATTGTAGGCATGCAGACCCATACTCAACATAATATGTTTGCATAATAAAAACACATTTTTTTTTCTGAACAGTTCTTACTTTTGTTTTCTTCAGGAACTCTTCTCCCTGTGGTTACCTGAGGCCTCTCACTAAGTTCATCTCTTTTAGCAAACAGGTTTTCTTTATAAGGATAGTGTCTTCCTTAGGAACTCAGAACTGCAGTGTAAGGAAGACTTGCCTGGCCTGCTGCCCCCTCTCTCCTCCTTCAGAGACTTGGGAATTCCCTTAACCTCTGCAAGCTTCCCTTTTCTCTTTAAGCAATCACCAATGATGACTGCTTGGGAATGTTTTCACCAGAGGTCATGAAAGACTTACATAGACAAGCCAATGATGGCCGCTTTCACTCCTTTTACTTATTTATTGATGCACACACACTAGACTTTGAACCTTGGACCTCATGCATAACAAGCAATGATTTTGCCATTGAGTTACACAGAATTTTACCAAGCCTTTTATTTTCAATTGTCATTTTGTGACAAGGCCTTGGACTTGCCCTATGGCTCAGGAGAGCCCTGAACATGTGACCCTTCTCCCTTGCCTCTCCCCTCCCTGCAAGCAGGGAGTTTACATGTTGAGTGTTGTAGAATGTTTTACTGTTCTTCCTCCTCCTTGATTACCTCTCCACTTCTTTCCCATTGGTCCTGGGCTTGGATAAGTCTTTGCTGGAAGGATGGAGGCTCTCCTGTTCAGGATGAAGTGTTTAATGATGCCTTTCCATCCTGCCATCTAGATCCAACTGAACCTCTCCCATTAGCTATGACAAACCAAACTATCTTCAGAAATTGCCAAAGGTACCTTGGGTGGAAACCCATTCTGAATGACATTCACTGCCCTAATCCTTTCTTTTGCACACCTGTATATCTGTACTTGTGTGCTCATAGTCAAGTAGACAGGAACTTGAAGATTTGTTTCTCAAGTTCCCTTTAATAAATATAACAAGATCCCAGCTTGTCATCTCTCTGTTTGAATGCATTCTTGAAAACATCTCTGTATGTGTGTGACCACATATACATGCCACAGCACTCAAGTGGAATTCAGAAAACAATGTCTGGTTTTACCTTGCTTGAGAAAGGATCTCTTGTTGTGTAGCACCACCTACACCCAGACAGCTCGAGCCCCAGCTTTGGGGGTTCTCCTGTCTCACTGTAGGAATACTTCAACCCTAGACTTGTACTATCGTGTCTGCCTTTATGTGAGTTCTGGGGATTTTAACTCAGGTCCTCACAATTTATTCACAGAACTTATTCCACATTCCAATGGAAGGTGGGTGGACATTGTAAGCTTTCTTACTCTCAGACAGTGCTACAGAGGCACTAATAGCATGCCTCCCCTTCATCAAAAGGCATCATCTCCCAAGCCAGCTCTCTTCCCACTCGGAGACGGCTTCATTCATCTGTTCTCGATTTCCAACATTAGAAAGCAGATGATGGGGTAGAAAAGTCTTCAGGGTGATTTAAATAAGACTTTATAGGATCCAGATTGTTCCCCACCCATCAATACATCCATCATCCAAAAGTCATTTTAATCAGGAAGAAAATTGGACACGTCTCAAATTCTGCAGTCCAAGACCATATGGTGGACCGCTCAAGTGCTTCCCAATTCTAAAATTCTGAGCTTTTATGATTTCAGTATTTACAATTATTATAAAAACATTCCTGTCCATTCCACTCTCCATTAGCACCTTCCTTTACTCCAGAATACCCTCCAAGTATCTCCAGATTGACTTTTTATCCAGCAGGAATAAAAAAGGATTGATAATGAGCAATGACAGGAAGTCTTAGTCGAGCGCCAGCTATTTCTATTTGGATAGCATAGTTCTTTGCATCTGTTTCCAAACACTTTGATTCCCGTAAACACCTCAAATCGCTTTTTTCTGCTCTCTAGGATACATCTCTTCCTGACCTGCCCTTGCCTCCCCTCCCCCTTCCTCCTTGCCATCCTCTCCCTCGCTTTTCTCTTCCCTTCTTCACCCCCTTTCTCTCATAAAGTCCAAGCAGGATTCATAAGCCTCCTCCTGCTATTTGCCCTTGTAACCTAAGGCAAGCATTGGAGGCTCTGCCACCAAATTAAATGTGCTGCTGCAGATGTTGGAGCTTATGAGATTTAGGGTGATCATTTATCTTTTCTCCCCCCCCCCCCCCCCCTCCCGGTGTAGTCACTGCTGCCCTCCGACTTTCTACCTTTCAAAACTCAGGGCCCAGAGGTGGAGCATCTGCTCTTCCTGCCACTCTGAATAATTCATGCCATTCAGCTCCAGCCTGGCCACATCACTGGCTCTGGCCTTGCAAAATTTCCCAAACATAGATTTAAAAGGAATGATATTTTTAAGCCCCTGGATTGTGCAATTGTTTTTTTTTTTTTCCAAAATTGAATTCAATTCAATTCAAACCACATCCTGGAAGTGGAATTAACTGAGCAGATTAATTCTGTAGAGTTTGGAAATTGTGTTATTGTGTGTATGGGGTATCTGGTGTGGTGGGATCACTGGGGCTCTGGGTGGGTAAAAAAGACAAGGGAATCCTACCCACCAGAAGTTTTCTCGTGAGGCAGGGGAGAGCTCATATCAAAGTGCCACTCTGTACAAACTGAAAAGACTCTACGAGTCCTGTGGGACCACACTGAAAATGCTCACCAATGGCTAAGCTTCCATTTTAGTCTCTCTTCCTGTTGCTGGGATACCAAACTCTGACAAAAGCAACTTAAATGCAATTTAGGCTGTGTGCATGCTCATGGATATGTAGCCTTCCACTGGAGTGTCATAGACTTCCCAGGGACCAAACCTATTGTACTTGGGGAGTAGGGCATTGAAGTGGGGTGAATCTGGAGGGGCTGGGAGAGGAAGATGGATATGATCAAAACACATTGTAGGAAATTCTCAAAAATTAATAAAAAGCAAGCGAGAAAAACATTTAAGGGAATGAGGGTTTATTCTGGCTCCCAGCTCCAGGAATCTACTGTGGCAAGGTAGTCAGGGTAGAAGGAGGTTGAGGCAGCTGATCGTATTCAACTCACCATGAGGAAGTGGAAGTGGTGAATGCATACTGTTGGTAAGCTTGGTTTTCTGTTTTATGCAGTCCAAGATCCAAGCCACAGAATGGTCCTCACCCATTCTTAAGATGGGTCTTACCATATCAATGAACATAATCAAGACAATCCCCCACAGGACCACACAACACACAGAGGCCCATCTCCTAGGTGATCTAGGATTCAGTCAAGTTGACAGCACTGACAGTCACAGAATCATCAGACATCACTAGGTGCTGAGGACCAACAGTGAAGACTTTGTCTCTACAGATGCTGCACAGCTGAGGCCAGGACTCTAGACACTAACAGCTATTCACAGGCTTATAAAATCATCCCCTATTAGAGGACAGATTGTCAGTGGCTGCTGAAGGCCTTGTATGTGTTCATCTATTCAAGCAGGCGTTGAGCGGTATTTATTCAGCTGTGCCCCGCCCCCACTCCACTCTTGGATCTCCTGATCTGATAAGTCTGTTCTGCTCCCAGCCTCTAAGAACTACATTCCACCAGGAGGAATAATTAAAGTACAGTGGTGACCCTTCTACTCTTATAACTATGGTAAGTTCTGGGTGAATGTTACAAGCAGGCAATGATTTAGGTCCTTTATTTGAGATAATCACTTGCAATGTTACCAGCTTTCTGGTACACAGTCAGTCTCCTCTTTTCCTCAGGCAAGGCAGGAGCCTGGATGTTTGGGACACCACAGACACAGTGGGATTGAACTGTGCATCAGCAGGTGCATACATGGCTCCTCCATACTGAGGACCAAGCTCGTGCCCACCCTCGCCCAACCATTCACCTGGAATGAGTCACTTTGAGTTTAGAGCCTGACAAAAGGACGGAGGGAAGGGGGCTCATGGCCAAGCACCTGAGCTAAGACTGGCTTCAAAGACCTGCTTTTGATGTTAAAGTGGCTCCTTGACCTACATAATGCTGTGTCGGTAGAAAGCTGATTCAGCTTCAAAAGCCCACAAGCTGAATTGGAGTTTACTGCTGCTTAATGTGTTTTTGCCTCTTTGTGTCCTTTGCCTAGATTTTCTCATTTTTATCTCTGGTTTAGCAACACAGCCTCCTGAACAGCTGCCAGATGTGCCTCCCAGCTTTGGCCAGATTTCTCTCTACGTAGTGTGGATACCACAAGCAGAGAAGTCAGAAACTGGGATTTCCTGTCCTTCCAAGAATATATAGAAGTAGGATTTGTTTTTATTTTTGACACCCTGAAACATTGTAGACTTACTTATTCCTTGCTTTACCAAGTTTATAAATCATTTACTTGGTTAACCAGAGTTGAGTTTTTCATGGTGCAAAAATGGCAACCAAATGGTATACCTTCAGACCAGAAGTGCCAATGGCCCCTGTTGGTGAAAGCATCCAGAGAAGGCTCTAGGAACTGTGGCACTTTGGTATGGTGACTATTTTAGAGGGTCCTTAGGAATCATTTGAGGCTAGAAAAGACTTGGGATGCCAAGTCTGAATAGGATTTAAATTGAGACCTCTGGCCACATCTGTAAGGCAATGCCCAGATTCTGTCAACTTAGGTAGGAATACCCATCCTAAATGAGAGCGGCATCATCTCATGAGTTGGGATACAAGACTAAATAAATAGGAGGAAGTGAGCTGAATGTTGGCACTTATATCTCTCTGGTTCCCAAATGTGGATACAACATCTCCAGCTACCTCAAGCTCCTGTCAGCTTGACTCACTGCCATGGACTGTACTCTCGAACTATGAGCCAAAATAAACCTTCTTTCCTTAAGTTACATTTGTCAGATATTTTGTCTCAGCAACAACTAACTAATGAAACCCTTTTCCTCTTAAAATTGTTTACCAGCCTAAAGACCAGATCCACAAAAAGGGACACAATTTCCTTCAATTTTGTCCCTGTTATTTCATTCACTAAAGATTTCATTCCAAGGCCATCAAGTTGTAGGGTAGTGTGGGGCAGTGGTCTGCTCAGTAGAGTATTTGGCTTTGAGCCCTAGAGCCCCTGAGAACAATTTCTGCTTGCAGGGGCAGAAGGAGCTTGGCCATAACTCCTGATCTTTGGTTCCTGCTTCAGGCACAACCACTCACAGCTGCCCCTGCAGGAGATGTGTGCTCTATCAGGCAGACATGCCTCAAACTCCCAGCATTCTAGCTGGACCCTATCCCCAGTCATCTGACCACAAGCCAGAGACATACCACACCCCATACAATAAAAGGGGCAATTGGCCTCCTCCTCTCTCACTCCCTCACTCTCCTGTTCTCTTGCTCTCTTGCTCTTCCTCCCTCTCTCTTGCTCTCTCTCTCTCCTCTTTCCTGCTCTTTGTTCTCTTGCCTTCTTGCTCTCTTGCTTTCTTCCCCCGCCCCCCATCTTTCTCTCTCTGTCTTTTCTCCTCTCCTTCCTCTCCTTTTCTCTACTTGACCGGCATATTTTCTCCTTCCTACAATAAAATATCTCATTTATACATTGCCTCCTTTTTAACTAATGCGCGCCCCGTCTGCAGGCCTCAACACCAGGGAGAGAGAGAGCTGCAGGCCTCAGCAGCAGGCCCTGCTTTTGGTACAACATCAAGTGACTAGGTGGGTAAAAGCATTGCCATCTATCCAAGAGCCATTTTCATATTTCCAGAAGTCATCGACATTCCCTGTGTCAGCTCTGTCCCCCATTCCTGTTCTGCCATGAGATAAACAGGGTGAGTGGGCCAAATTCTTCTGCATGATGCAATCAAATCGTCTACCTTCTGTGCTGTGCAGCTGCTTATTGCCAGTTCATTTTCATTGACTCGAATGATTGATGGCTCAGTGGAAGGAGAACAGTTCCCTACAGGGAGAAGAAACGATGGGCTTCTTTCAGCCACTTATCAACGCCCAACATGGCTGAAACTACTCAAATACAGGGATATCTCATGTCCGGAGCCTCATAAACGATTTTCCCCACCAGATCCACTTTCCCTCCAACACTTTCTCTCTGAATGCTCTATTAGAGTATCGGATGGAAATGTTTCATGTCTGTCTCACACCATTAGTATCAGAGCAGCTAATATAAGACATAACAATTAGGTTTGGGAGCCAGCAGGTCATCTGAAGACCAGTGTGACCTCCTTACTGCATCACTGCCTGGAACATGACTTGCAGTTTTGATAGCTCTGATGATATCTTTGAATCTGTTGCATCCAGGAACTCATGACAGCTGTGCTGTGCTGACCACCTGCACAACACCTGCAGGGAATCAAATCAGCAATGAAGCAAGGCTAGGGGGAGGGTGCATGAAGTGCCGCCCTATCAGAGGAGCTATTTATGGACAGTCAATGGCTGCTGATGGAGGCAGAGTTAGGGATCTTCAGGGATGTGATCCTACAGAATCTATGCATGCTCCAGTGATGGTGCTACATCCATGACCGTAAGTGGGCTCCGTAGTTTTAAAAATAAATCCCATGAAGATAGGAGGGAAACTGATGAAAGAGATTGGGTTGGTAGATTTGATCAAAATATTTATGTTTATGTCTGAGACTGTCAAAAATAATTTTTTGAAATGTGTCCTTAAATGTACTCATTTGTATATCTGGTAAGGACTTACTATAGGCTATAAATTTTTTCATTAGATTTTTAAATAGTAATACAAAAGTTCCCTAAAAGTTACCATTGGTTTATTGAGAAGAAAAAAAAATTAAATGGCCAATTAAATCCCTGTAAGATTCCATATGTTTGGGATTTTAAATGAGTAAACTTTTATATTATTAAAAATCATCATAAGAAACATAAAACTTAAACATCCATTAAGTTTTAGCTGTTTTTTACATTACTGATTCTTTGAGAAATTTCCAGTGTCTTTTGATCGTATTCTTCCCCACTCTATCTCTTGTCCCCTCCCAGATCCACCCTCATGTTTGTCACCTCTAGACTTCTTGACTTCCTTTGTCGATGTTGTTGTTGCTGTCATTGTTACAGCCCATGTGGGCTGCCCATAGACTTGTAAGCACAGGATCATCCACAAAAGTGTGCTCTGCCTTAAGAGAAGCCACACCCGTAAAGCAAACCAACTCTCTCTCTCCACAAGCTGTCTGTCAGCTGCCAGTAGCAACTATGACAGTAGCTAGGAATGAGGGCTAGTCAGCCCTCCCCACCTCATGCTCGAATGTTAGCTGGCTTGATCTTATACGGGTCTTATTCAGACAACCACAAATGCTCTGAGTTCACGAGTACAGTGCTCATTTTCACATAGAGAAGACATTGTTTGCTCTAGTCCTCTTGACCCTTGGTTCTTGCCTTCTTTCTGACCCTCTTCCACAATGACTCCTGAAGCCTGGGGGTGAGTTGGGGGTGACATATGTGTGGTTGTTTGTAGTCAACTTTTGGACAGTGTAGCTCTCCTTTTAAAGTTTCTTTTTAAGGTATCCAAAATGCCTAATTATAAACATGGATCCAGGGACTCCTGCTTAGCCTTGGTTCTATTTATATCATCATCCATCTGTAGGGATTTGGAAGATTATTTAATAGTTTTATGCCTCAATTTCCCCATGGGTAAAATGAGGTCATAATTCTAGGGTGATCCAAAGTTTCTGTGATTGTGCAATCAAAGCTATTTCAGCATCACTACTGCTATGCCATGGCACCATGGCCAAAGCGAGCTGGGGCCATGCACAAAACCATCTCAGCATCACTGCTGCTATGCCATGCCATGCACAAAGCCATTTCAGCATCACTGCTGCTATGCTATGGCACCATGGCCAAAACGAGCTGGGGCTATGCACAAAGCCATCTCAACATCACTGCTGCTATGCCATGGCACCATGGCCAACTCGAACTGGGCCCAAAGGACTCGTTTGGTTAACATATTCTGAATCACAGACCATTGAGAATAGCCAGAGAAGGAACTCGAACCCAAAGGGAACCTGGAGGCAGGAGCTGGTGCAGAGGCCATGGGAAGGACCTACTTACAGGCTTGTACACCATGACTTCCTCAGCTTGCTTGCTTATAGAATCCAGGACCACCAGCCCAAGGGTGTCCCCATGCACAGTGAGCCTGGCCCTTCCACAACAATTACTAATTAAGAAATTGCCCTACAAGCTTGCCTACAAGTTAATCTTATAGAAGAAATTTTGCAATTGAGGTTCTCCCTTCTCTGAAGACTCCAGCCTGTGTTAAGCTGATATAAAACAGGCTGGCACAAGAGCATACATGGTAGTTCTCAGGGAAGTACTTACCATAACACAAACATTTAATGAGGTCATCTGCCTATTTAGTTTGGTTCCACAGCATCATAGCAAGGCACACTATGATGTTGCTTTTTATGTCTGTTTAACTTGACACAAAGCCTTTGCAGTCATTGGCCAATTGGGAACTGAAATAATTTTGTGGAGAATGGGAGAAGACATTGCTTGGGATATATGGGGGCTTGCAAGTGGGCAATAAGGCCCTGTAGGACCTATGCTACTGTAACTAAATATGTTAAATGCCAAATATGTAGGTACTAAAAATGTTCTATAAGTATGGTGGGTGTCTTAGTTAGGGTTTTACTGCTGTGAACAGACACCATGACCAAGACAACTCTTATAAAGACAACATTTAATTGGGGCTGGCTTACAGGTTTAGAAGTTCAGTCCATTACCATCAAGGTCGGACAATAGTAACATCCAGGTAGGCATGATGCAGGAGGAGCTGAGAGTTCTACATCTTCATCTGAAGGCTGCTAGAAGATAGGCTTCCAGGCAGCTAGGATGAGGGTCTTCAAGTTCACACTCACTGTGACACACCTACTCCAACAAGGCTACACATACAAATAGTGCCACTCCCTGTTCCAAGCATATTCAAACCATCATAGTGGGGTTTCTCTGTGTCAGTCAAATGAACATTTTTCCTATTTGGTAAAAACCTCATCTGTGTGAAATCAATCTTTGCTTCAGTTGATTTGTGATATAGGCACACGCTAGTGTTTGGGCACATGGAAAAGCTAACTCATCCTTCTGTCATTTCCTGTCTGACAGTGGAGCAGGAAGCTCTTTGGGATAAAGAGCCATGTAAACATACTGAAACACACACTGTTTCAGTACATTGTTTGTTGTAAGGATGTGACTAGCATGTGGCTAGACAATGAAAACGTATTCACTTTATATCCCTCTCATTGCTCCTCTCCTGGTCATCCCTTCCACAATCTCTTCCCCCATCCCTCAATCCCCTTCTCTTCTGAGGGTGTCTTCCTGGAGTATCCCCTTACCCTGGCACATCAAGTCTTTGTGAAGCTAAGTGCATCCTCTCCCACTGAGGCCAGACAAGGCATCCCACCTAGAAGAAGATATCCCACAGATAGGCAAGAGCTTTATGGACAGCCTCTGCTCCAGTTGTTTGAGATGCACATGAAAGCCAAGCTGCACATCTGCTACATATGTGCAAGGGTGTGTGCCTGACTAGATCCTACATGTGTATGTGACCAGATAATTTTAATGGAATCTAAATATGAAAGTTACTATGCCAGATTCTTAGATCAGTTAATACTAAAGATACAACGATTTTAAGTAATTGACAAGCTTCCTGCATCTGGACAAAATAATAGCAGAGATTGTCTATCCCTCTTAAAACAATCCAAACAATGAGACACACACAATCCTTGAAATAATGTTCTACAAATTCGGCTGTGGAAACCACTGATGACAGACAAGCAGCCCAGGAGACATGGGAATATCAAAGATAACTCAGAGAAAAGTGATAAGCATGGTGTCTTTGAAATCAAAAGTTCTCTCTCAAAAGACACGTTAAAAAGAAGGAAAAAATGTAGAAGAAAATCTTTGACAGTGTGCATGTCTATTAATGCTCCTGAATCCAGAATATGTAAAGAAAGCTCAAGACCCAATAATAAGGAAATGATAACACAATAGCAACCGATAATTGACTTAAACATACTCACCAAGGAAGAACTGCAGATGGCAGATGGCGAATTAACACAACAAAAGATGCTCAGGTTCTTTAGCTCACCAGGGAAATGGGAAGGAAAGCTCCCAGTGAAGCACCTCTGTGGTTTATAGTAGATGCCTGAAGAAGCCAAACCATGGTATTAGAAGAAATCACAGCACCAATAAGCTACTGGCTGGAAGTTCATGATCATAAGCACATCAGACACAGGACTGCGTAGTTTCTTGATGAGAGATAGATGCGTGCTTGCTGTGTATCCACCATCTCCAAGTCTTCTACATTTACCCGAGAGAGAGGACTGTGTATGTTCCTGTGAGGGCTAGGAGACATGTGCTCACCAACTTTGCAGTCACTAGGAAGTAGATATAATAAAAACACTCACCGAGTATGGCAAACCCACCTACATGATAGAATTCCACTTGGGAAAAGGTTAATGTCTGGGTGCTGGTTATTTTTTTTTATTGTTAATTTGATACAACCTAGTATGACCTAGGAAGAACACAGTTGAAGAATTAGCTTGCAGTCATGCCTTTGAAATATTGTCTTGGCCAATGATTGATGTTGGACTACAGCCCACTGTGGGTAGCACCATCCCTAGGCAGCCTGCTGTGGGCAGCACCATCCCTAGGCAGGGGGGCCTGGGACACAGGAAAGTTAGCTAAGTAGTAAGCAGGAGCCAGAGAGAAAGCCAGAGTGCCAGGCAGCCAGAAGCATTCTTCTGTGGTTCTTCCCCCAGGCTCAGGCTTTGACTTCCTTCCATGGCAGATTGTGATCAAGGATAAGTCACGGAAATCCTTTTCTCTCCAAGTTTCTTTTGATCATCATGTTTTTATTATAGCAACAAAAATCAAACTGGGACAGCCTGCTGCAGCGAGGAAGTGTTCAGATCACTATATTCTGTGAAAGACGATGACACTGTTGTTTGTTATGATTAACTTTCTATAAAACTCCAGAGAATTCCAATTAATCTATAACGGCAGGAAGCAGGGTGGGTTTCCTCATGGAAGTAGAAGAGAGAAGGGCTGTACAGCATAAATGGGAATGTGTAGGGAAAGAGAGTGTATACTGTGTGATGGGGATGTATGGGGAGAGGGGAGGCATAGTGTGGGAGTGGGGGTACATGGAGAGAGAGGGGGTAGACCGTGGGGATGGCTATTCATGGGGAGAGAGAGATTTGTTCACTGTCTTGATAGTGGGTGGCAGTGGTAAGCAGGCATACACACACAATTTTGTCAAATTGTACTTTAAAAAACATGTCTGGCATTGAATATATGTACACTGTGTGTGCTAGTGTGTGTGTGCTGTATGTGTGTGCAGTGCACACACACACTTGTATGTGATGTTTGCCTGCAGAGGACAAACATGGCCTTTTAGTGCCCTGCCCCGCCACCCTTTCTGCATGATTACCTTGAGACAGGGCCCCTCATGGAACCCAGAACTCTCCATTCTCTGGCTACGTTAGCCAGCCAGCTAAACCCAGCAACCGTTTCTCCTCCCGACCAGCAGTGGGATTACAGGGGCACACGCCATGCGTGGCTTTGTCATAGGTGCTGGGGATGTGCACTGAAATCCTCACAATTCCACAGCAGGTGCTCACTGAGCCATCTGCCCAGGCTGAGTATTAATTACACTTCAATAAAATGGCAGGAAATATAGAATATCAAAAGGGTCAAAACAACCACAAAACAGCAGAAACCTAGTAACTTGTCTTTGCAACCTCTGAAGTGTGTGTGTGTGTGTGTGTGTGTGTTGTTTTATAGAAAACACACACAGATCAAAAATACATCAGTGAAAATACAAGAGAAACATCTGGCTAACAGAAGTGCCATTTCTGGCATTTTTAACAGCTCAAGCCCTAGCTCCTCTTCCTGGGCTTTTCAAGCGTCATGATTAAAGTCCTGGAACTCTTAATAGCAGATGATAGCATGCAAAGTGGAGCTTCTGTTCCTTTTGATGTTCACACATAATTCCTAGTCAGAAGGCCAGGAGTTATGGCTTTAATGGTCTCTGCCCCTGCCTCTGCAGCACTTTCCCTAACATGACTTCTTCTCGATGAGAAGCCAGAGACAGGCCGTCATTGTTCATGAGATGAGCGCAGAGCAATCCTCCTGGACACATTCAAGATGGCAAAGAAATTAAGGTTTGCTCAACACTTTTCATAAAATTTAAATTAGAATTATTAAGTTTACCAGAAGTGTTAATGCAGAATCTGTGGGCCCGAACAGGCTGGACTTCGCAGAATGCGAACGAAATATAATTGTATTCTTTTCATCCCTGCTCCTTCAAATTCTCCTTTCTGTGCCGAATAGTCTTTAATATGTGTTTCTGTGGCCTTTCAATCCATAGAAAACTCATTTTGGCGACTCGAAGCTCTGTCTGCTCTATAAATGATCAGTCCTTCAATGGTGAAATCCCTGGCTTTGTCTCCACTGTTTGCAGATTGGGTTGCTCTGTGTTCTTCTCTGTGTCCTGTTGTCCCCAGCAGATGCTGTGAACGACTGCTTTAGGATCTCATACAGTGAGTGATGCAGAGCTATCTCAAGGGGAAGAGCACTTTTACACTGGACCTTAGCACAGGGCAGGATCCTTCTGGAACTTCTGTTTCCCAGGAATCATCTAGAGTCCCTCAGGAGGACTTGAGGTGTCCAACTATATTCCCCTAACAGGAGGGGTGCCATCTCTCACAGTAACTCGACTTGCAGCAATCCAATTCTCTCTGGTCATTTGAGGGCATGAGTCTTCTAGAATTGGGCCTCTGCCTCACAAGCCTGGGTCAGCTCCCTCCCTCTCCTTGCTTTGCTGGGTTATGTCCACTCTTTTTCCTTTTCCTTTCTTTTGAATAAAGTTATTGAAATGAAGTCAAAAATGAAAACATAAGACAGCTAGATCAAGGTAGCCATTCAAACAAACGCTTGCCCAGCCCCAAGCTCCGCGCAACTCGGTGCACTTCTGTACAATGAGAATGGCTATTCTGAAGCCTTACAGTGACTTAGGCTGCTATAACTTCCATATCAATTATGTTTTAATGGACATACCCACCACAGGGGAAAAAAAAAGAAATCTTTAAAGATTCCCTTGCAACTATAGCTTTCTTCCACAGACCATACCCCCCTGTCTCTCATGTTTCTCAAACCGTAGTAGGGTATGCAGTTCAGCTCACCAGTTGGTCCTCTGGAAAATCCACCTCTCACTTAAGGGAAGGTAAGAAATAAGTACTTTGCTTTGGCTCATGATGATATGTGGTCATGAGACCCAGAAGGCAGCTGCTGCTGACAACATGCATCCCAATCTCCTGGCCCTGCAAGCAGCTGGCCCATCCCGTACGCCTGAGTGGTGAGTCCCCACAGCTGGTACAGCCTGCAGCGTACAGTGCCCACATCAGTTCCTACCTGTGAGCTGAAGCTCCAGCAGAGGTCACACTGATGTTGAAGATTGGTCAAACTGACTCATGTGATGAAGGCTGGACAGACAAACTGACTTGTGGAATGAGTGGAAAGGCAGTGCCTACAGTGGTGAGGAGAAATCTCAAGGAGGAAGACAGTTTCAGAAGGGGTGGATGGAGAGCCCAAACATCCTGACAGCTTGAATTCCCCGACCAGCTGTTTACTACCTGCCTCTGAATCTGGCCCGACACTTCAGTGACTATTAGGCAAGACCATGGGATTGACTATTGTCACAGACCAATCTGTTTCCACCAATCCAAAAACTAAGAGAGCCATCAGACTGTGTCTGAAACATATAACAGAGAATGACCCACCCATCCAGTATTCTCACCAGGATAAATTTGGCAAACACATTGCCTTAGAGCCTTCTTTTGCCCTGTGGTTATTCAAGCTTATGTAACCTCTTCTACAGTACGATGTGCCGTTCCTTAGAACTCAAGCTTGTGTTCCCGAGCTAAAACCTCTAATGTTTGGCTCATAAGTTATCTTGTTCCTCTCAGAATTGGAGAGATGTCTCAGTGACTAAGAGCTAATATTGTTCTTCTTGAGGATCCAGGGAGTCTCCAGCATCTGTGCCCCAGAGCTCACAACCACCTGTAACTCTAGCTCTAAGGGATCGGGCACACTGTTCTGGTCTCCAAGGGCACCTGCATTCACATTGCATATCTCATTCATTCATATAAATATTTGCAAAGCCATCATGGTTGGGTGGATCATAGGCCCTAGAAGAGAGCATTTGCTGTCAATGTGCTAGATGGTAACCTGTGTAGTACAAGAGATTGTAGCATGAAAATGGTATGATCAACTCTAAATGGGACATTTATCTAACCTGTGAGTGAGCAGTGGGAAGATCGTGAGAGCCGAGGGAGTGAATATCCTTAGTGAAATGCATGACAGTGCACTGGCACATGGATGGGGGGAGGGGCAGTGAGACAGCATGACAGTGCACTGGCACATGGATGGGGGGAGGGGCCAGGGCAGCCCACCCCTACCTATTGACAAGTGATGGATGCTATAAGGAGTGATGTTTCTTCAAGGATGTTACCTCACAAGGCAGCCCATGCTCCAGTAGATGGTCACACACCCATCACTCATAGTCAACACTGAATGGACTCAGATGGTATTAAATTAGAGAGAGGGAGTGAAGAGAGGGGGCATCCTGAAGTAGGGGGATGGGCAGGAACTGGAAGGGCAATGGAATGTGGATTAGATTGAAATATATATGCAAGTATATATATATATACATATATATATATGTATGTATGTATGTATGCATGTACACATATATAATTTTTATATTTGTTTTTATTTTTATATTATTTATATACATTTATTTTATTTGATATATTAGATATATTAATATATAATAAATAAAAAATCTTTTAGAGTAGGAACTGTGTTGTGTGTTGACAAACCCCAGCTAAGATGGGAGAAAACTCACCTCCCCTTGGCTTTCTGAGTTTTGGAAACACATAGACAACAGCAAAAATGTGACAGTTACCCAAACGAGTTTCTATAGGGAGGAAAATAGTCTCACAAGTGAGTGCTTCAGATGGAGGAGGCCAGGCCTTGAGTGCTTCAGGTGGAGGCAGCCCAGGCCTTTGAATCTCAGTTCTCCAACCCTCCAGTACCACACCATATTCCAGTTCCCCCCTTAGCATTCATCCCATGACAATCTACACAGGGTGATTCATGGATGCTTTATCACATTAACATCAACCATACAAGTATGACATCATGGCCTTGATCAGCTCAAACTTAGTATTGTTTGAATGTAGAAGAGGTTACATAAGCTTAGTAACAGAATGCAAGCCTAGCATCTAAGCCTTTCATAATTGTCTTTGCTTAAACGTCCAAAGGCTTATGGGGGAAAAACGGGCTCTGTTGACATTCTGTTGTTTTTATTATATTTTATTTTATTTTATCTGAATAACAACTGGACATGTTTATTGTTGTAACGTTGGGGACAGTGAGTTTAATTTTTACTGACTGTTTAATTACAGGTAAGTTCAGATAATGTGAACATAGGATGATACATGCTAAGTTCGTGTTTCTTGTCATGACTTTCTATCCCTGTTCTTTTTACATGATATTGTAAGGGCTCCATATGAACCAAAACCATGAGGATGAAAGAAAATGGTTCCCTGCCAATCATCATCTAGTCTTAATACCACTGACCCTGGAGGAACTTTAGCAAAGAAGAATTGGATGGATCATAGCCACATGTATGCGCACACGCACACACACACACACAACACACACATGCACACACACAGACACACAAGCACACACATGCACACATGCACACACATGCACACATGAAAACATATACACATGCACACACACATGCAGACACACACAGAGAGACACACACATGCAGACACACACGTACACATGCACACATGTACACATACACAGGGTGGGGTTGGGTGGAACCATTGTGGGTATACATACATGCATGTATCTATACAAATCGCATTCAGTGGTGGAGACATGGAAACAGTCAGAAGCACACCCAGTGACTGTCTTTTTCATAACTCCACACTTAAAAAGACCTCTGCACTTAGATTTCTGGGTTTTAATGTGATTTTTTTCTTTTTTTTTCTTTTTTCTTTTTTTGTATTCTACAAGCTTCAGTAAATCATAGCTGTCTGCTCAGGGCTCAGAAAGCAGCTCAGTGGCATAGTCCTTGTCTACCATGCATTTGTCTCTGTGTTCAATCTAAAGCACATACACAGAGCACACACACATACCAATGTATACACATATATTTCCACATAGGCGCATAAACACACAGCATGGCCCTCTTTTGAATAGATGTGTACATTCATACTCCTTTTTAATATAGCCAATAGAAATTATATTTATCAGGTTCATTTATTTAACCATTCTGTTCTTGCTGGTTTGGGACATTTTGTTCATGTTTATACAAATTTTGCAATAAATATGAGCGCTGAGATTGAAGACTCTGCATGCGTCATTTTCCCATTTAGAGTCCTATTGCTCTTTTAGTACATTACTCTAAAACATGGAAAGTATATGAAACAGGGAGCACCATTTTGCATCTCCAAAGAATCCAGTATTATTAGTACTTTGAGACAGCAAGTCCGCTGTCCATTGAACTCTGTAGACCATTAGTACTCAGAGTCGGTGTGATTGTTCATGGAATACTTTTCCATATTGACCTGCTTAGAAAAAGTGATTAAAAAATAAATATGGCAGCTGCAGTATACTTATACACATAAAATAAATCTTTTAAAAAAATAAATAAATCTGTTCTTTGAGGTGGGGCTTTGTAACTTGATTTTTTTCTTTGTTCTGTTTAAAACTATATAAAAATATTTGATATTGTGTTACTTAACTTGTAAAGGGTATTGCTACACATAAAATAATGGTTTTTTATTTTAAAATGAAAACCTATATCTTAAGAATTGTGATAAATTAAACCAAATAAAGGAACTGTGTAGAAGGGAGACATTTTCTATTTTCTTTGGTTAGGATCAGATAGTGAATCAGAAAGACTTCAGCTGCAGCCCTCTCCCCCTGGGGGTGGTACATCTGCCCTTTGCTCAGCCTTATCTGTAGACATTGTGTTGTTAATACCAGATGGTCTATGATGTTTCGGATTTAGTCTATGATTTTCAAAGGTTAGGAGGAATCAGACACACAGTCTGTTTCTCTGCTGGACATGAAGGATGTTGTAAACTTTCCATGGTTCAATGTGGGCCAGATGATCTTTGGTCCCCCCTGAAAGTCCTACAGGGATTCATTTTGTCCTTGGGAGAGACAGTCATATGCTCATTTTGGAAGACAGACTTTTTTAATCCAGACACAGTGGTGAGGCAAATGGAATGAGCCAAAGGGATCAACAGCTTGATTATAATAAGAATCTTCTGTGTATATAGACAAGATAGAAGGAATTACATTATGTGTGTACATTAAGGGTTTATTTTTCATGCAAATAGTCCAATTTAATAAGTAATGGCCCCACACAGTCCATTATGTTTTGTGTCTAATATATTCCCTCCTCCTTGTGAATCTTGTTTAAAGAAAAACATTTGGTTGGGTAATGTGCATGGTGTACCTTGGGGTAGCGATTTATGCCAGTCTCTTATCAGAAATTGCTTCCAAATGCCTCATATCCATACTTGAAATTCTGTAGGAGATGGTTTTTCTAAATCTCACACATGGATCTTCATGGAGATGACTTCAGTAAACTCTCTGGAGCATCAGGTAAAGAATGTATGTGAAAAAGACAGAGAAAACCAATAGAGACGGTAATAGAACTGTAAATTTTATGGTGTAGCTCATTATATAAGATTAGAAATTTTAACTAAGCTGATCTAAACCACATCTATTTTATTAGTATTGTAATCTCTGGTGTGTAAGATAGATTCATCATTTTCAAGTTAATTTAAGCATGCATGGCATATAGATGCATTGAGATATCTTATTCTTTCCTTCTTGACTCTAACATGGTCGTTTTATGTGACTGGGTTTGGCTCAAATTTTGACTGTTAGACAAATTTGCTTCCTCATGTCATCAAGACAGTTCTTAGTCAATTGGCAAATTTTTAATGTGATTATAATTTAAGACTGCACTTTTGAATCCATGCTAAATGTCCTCAATATATCACGCTGAGATGATGTTCATACTAGAATTGAATTTGGGATATATGTGCCAAAGAGCTTATTTGGAATTAAAGTTGTATGATGCCTGTAGCCCCCTGCCATGCACAACATGTGTGTATGTGAGAGACAGAGAGACAGAGAGACAAAGAGACAGAGAGACAGAGTATATATGTGAATCTGTGTATATGTCTATGTGAGTGTATGAATGTGTGTGTGCATGTGTGTATGCATGTGTGTGTGAGTATGTATGTATGTGTGTGTGTGTATGCATGTGTGTTTGTGGATGTTGATTTGTGGGGAGCCGCAGCTGCTACCCTATACATATATATTGAACACCTGGTCTCCGGCCAGAGCAGAGAGCATTGAGACAAACAGGCCTTACTTGGAAAAGCTGTGTGCCTCTAGTTTATGATGCAAGCTGGCATGATTTCTTGTAGCCTATTGTGCTTTGCCATGTAGCTGATGCTGATTGGAACCAGGGAAAGTATTTAACCCACAAGGGCTGGGTGCTGGAGATAGATAGTAAGTATGTAGAGAATAAGAAGTAGTGAGTAAGTATGTAGAGTATTGAATAAATATGTAGAGATAGTAAGTATGTAGAATTAGGGCTGGTGATGGGTTATGTAGGATTTAGGAGTAAGTATTTAGAATTGGGGCTGGTAATGGGATAGGAGAGAAGATGTAGATATAGAAGTAAGATGTAAGGATAGATGTAAGATATAGAATTAGGAATAAGTATGTAACTAATAAGATGTAAGTAGTAATGAGTAAGATGTAAGAAGAAGATATAGAAGAATATAAAAGAAGCTAGCTAGTAAGAAGAAGTAAATATGAAGGTTCCTGATTAAACTGCATGGAGAAGGGCTCGGTGTTTGCCTCCTTACTTCTAACTGGACGGGTAAGGCGGCCGACATTGATTTTCATTCCATCAGGTGCATTCCAGGATTGAATTCACACCATCAGGCATTTTGGCAACCACCTTCACTCATTGAGCCTTCTCACCAGCACAATATCTGTAACTATTCACTTAGCCTTAACAACACTAAGACAGAACTATATAATCCAAGGGCAGTGTTTGCATTGATTAAGCAAAGTAGAGGCCACGAACTATGTTTGCATCTTTTCTATAGATTTGATGCTTTCAAAAAAGAAGAAAGGAGCATGAGAGACAGAAACAGGCTTTTGGGGTAAAGAAGATGTAGGCCATGTGTTCTGATCATGGATGTGGGGATGTCAGGGTAGAAGGCTTCAAGTGGGAATAGGTGGTAGGGAGATAGGATTAAACATAGAACTTCAACCTAAACAAAATGTGTATAAAAATACTGTAGGGAAAGCAATTCCTATTATGTAAGTCAACTAAAACAAAAGCACCTTTTCAGAGGACTTCGAGCTGTGGAAGGTACCACCCACCTTGTCTAGTGTGTCCTATGGTATTTTAGTCACTTCCTCTACACTGCCCTTGTGTTCACTTAAGATTTTATCAGCTGCTGCTTCTGGCCATAGTGCAAGTGCAGCGCATGGCTGAATGAGAAGTGGCCCCACAGACTCACATGTTTGAACAGTTGGCCCCAAAGCTGTTATTTTTAGGAACATATAGAACCTTTCAATCAAGTGACATACCTGCTGAATAGAGGCAGTGATGATTACCCAGCCCAATTTTTTCCCAGGGTTCCTTGTTCTCTGATCCACCAAGATGTGAACAAGCTCTATCACAAGCTCCTGAGGCCATGGAAGAAGTGGTTCTGGCTACTATCCCGTGCCTGCCTTGGTGAGTGGCACCTCTGAAACTGAGCCAGAATAAGCCTCTCCCTTCAGGTGTTCCTCTCAGGTATTTCTCATAATAGTAATGAGAAAACGAATCAACACACAGGGTCTTTAGTATAATACCACTGCGGCCTGGTAGCTTAGAGTAAAGAAGGTGCAGGGGGAACACTGCTTGAAAACTGTTTTTGGACAGATTTAATTTTTATTTCTATTCGTGTATCCCTGGGTCTGTGTATGACTAAGCAATGCACTTAAGGGTGCCTGCAGAATCCAGACGAGGGCATCAGGTTCTGTGGAGCTGAAGGTAATTGTCAGCCACCCAACGTGGGTGCTGGGGACAAAAGTCTTGTCTTCTGCAAGAGCAGGAAGCATTTTATTTAACTCTTATCTAAGCCATCTCTTCAGCCCCTGAAAACAATTCATGAAATCCATGGAAAACTATTTGTACCACTCAACCAGTTTTGTCATTTTCTTTTTTGCTTTCCTTCCTTCCTTCCTTCCTTCTTTCCTTCCTTCCTTCCTTCCTTCCTCCCTCCCTCCCTCCCTCCCTCCCTCCCTTCCTTTCTTCCTCCCTTCCATTTTTTCTTCTTCCCCTCCTCCTTCTCCTTCCTCCTTCCCTCCCTCCTCCCCCCTTCCCTCCATCCTTTCCTTTTGTCTTTCTGCCTGGATCTTGTTTAATGGCCCACGCAGGACTCAATCCTGGGACCATACTTCCTCAAATTTCCCAATAGTTAAGACTACAGGAATAAGATATCACATCTGGAATAATATCTAAGCTTAAGCAAACTAAGCTTTAAGTTTTTGTCCTCAAAATAGTATCTACATTTTCAGGAAATGAAACACACCTGTGCTCTCCTATGTGATTTAGTGACAGCAACTCCATACAGCTAAGCCTATGCCCATGACCAAGACCATGACACATCCCTACCCAACTTGACTCTAAGTCCTAGTGACCACTCGTGTCTGTCCTCTCAGTGTGGCCACATAAAATAAAGCTCCTTGGCTTCTCAGTGTGCAGATTGTACCCGAACTGCATCATGGGACACCGGTATTGAAAATTCATCCACTACATCAGATTATCTGTGCAAAGGATTCCAGCCATTTGTACCCACTGACAAAAAATAACCACTAACTACCTTTCATAGCGTACATTAAAACCAAGGCTATTGGTGCCATTGGCAGAACCCACAGGCATCCAAGACAGCATTGTGAGATATTTCCAGGTTGTATGGAGAGTTTCAGACATAAACGCACATTCACAAATATTTCTTCTCAAGGAATCAAGTGAGAATGAGCACATTTGTCTCCATCGCATACATACTGAGAAGAGCACCTGGTCTGTGTGCTGCCATGGCCTTTTCTTGGGGGACCAGTGGCCAATAACTAGCCTTTCTCCATCCTAACTGCCTGTCTAGCATGAACGGTGTAGCTTAAGCCCACTTCCATTTGTTTAGTCATTTTGGAAAATTCTGGAGTTCTGAGCATAAAGCTTTCCCTTGGAAAAGCAAATCATTGCTCCACAAAGGGAAAGAGATGCAAATACAGTCTAATGCTGGCCATCAAGTCTAGGCTGCACGACACGGGGAGCGTGCGCTCGTGTTTTGGAGTATGTTGATGTTTCTGGCCAGAAAAGGCATCTGGCACATCAAAGGAAACAATTCCAGTAAATAGAAAAGATCCTGGGACCTAAAAATAATGAGCTTCATGTGTGGAGCTCATTTTTCAGCTAATTGCCCTTAATTTATTCAGCTGAAATACCTTACAGCATCCCATGATTAAAGGGCACTGTGTTTCACTTGTCAGTGAATTAGTTTGATATTGATATAAATGAGCCATAAACTATCTCCATGATGGCTTCCTGAATAATAAGAATGCATTTTCTTTGGTACCTTGCTCAATAAAGAATGAAATATACCTGATGCTCAGGCTCTCGAGCAAATCTTTCACAGTTTAAGAAAAAAATGAAGGAAAGGTGGAATTAATCACTAAGCAATGTATTTCCTCCAAGAAATTAAAACTTTGCTGGATATGAAGCTTATTTATGGCAAGACTGAATGAGTGATGGTGGACATCACCACCTCCATCTTAACCCTGATGGGAATCAATCTCCATGGTAAAAACCGCTCATACACTTAACAGGGAGAGGGATCAGGTCATCCCATGCTGAGTCTGTAAGTACTTTGTGACAAAAGTATGTTCTACAGACATAACAAAGAAAAAGTTCATAACTGAAGAAAGTTTAACCATAGCTACGATTTTATACCAAAATATCTTTCTTGAGATTTTTGTCTGGAATATTGTCATTGTACTGAAATAATTACAAAATAAGTGCAAAATTAGTGTCTGTGCTTTCGTGCGTTTAGTTCAAAGCAGCCTCTGTACATAGTGAAGTTTAATCCAGCTTGATGCACAAATAAGTTATAACCTAAAATAAGCGGACAGCATCTTGAAACCAATCAACCAAAGCTTAGCCAATCTATCCAAACAACTGAATCTTAACCACTCTTAGTAACTGAGGCTGCAGCCAGTCAGACCTGGAGACCTGCTTTGAAACAAGACCATACACGCCCAACACTCACTGTAGCCAATCAGGTTGTTTTGATGTACCATTTCCCTTTTCTGGCTATGGCTCTGACCTTTCCATGCAGTAAGGTGGTCCATATGGAATCAGAATATTTGCATTTACACAAAATATGTAAATATCTAGAAACATTGCCTCAAATCTCTGCAAGATACCTTTTTAAAATTTGTTTGTTTTGCTGTTATTGTGTATCCACATGAAAGATAATTTATGTTTTTTTTTTTTTTTTTATTTACTTTCACCAATGGGGAGAGATGAACGGGCTGGCTAGCACGGGCAATCCAGCAGAGTAGAGGGATTTGTATGAATCAGATGGTTCTGTTCTTGCTCTATGATCCCAGTCCTGTGTATAGCCTTGGTCCCGGTTGCAGTTTGAAATATTTCTAGGTTCTAGTACGCTTTCCTTCTTCCTTCATTCTCAAACGTGACTTGTCTCAGCTTTTCCTGCAGAAGCTATTTTGCAACCTGCTCATCAAGGTTATAACAGCTAAAACAATAAATCCAGTTTTTCCTCATGGCCACTTAGTTAACAATAGCAACTCTGAGACTAATTACTTACTAATGAATGCGTAGGCCATAAGTGTCAGCTTGTTCTCTGACTTTCCCTTAACTTAGTATACCTTTTATTCGAAACTTTGTTCAGCCACATGGTTCATTTCCTCTCCTTGTCTTCTAATGCTTGTCTCCTCCGAGTTGCTGGATCGAACCTCTATCCTGATCTCATCTACTTGCTGGTTTATGTCCATTTTCTCCTCAGTGTTCTAGCTCAAATCTCTTATGCCTCGCATTCCCTCCCAGAATCCTCTCTGTCTCTTCTGGATGTCCCACCTCTTATTTCCTGTCTCAGCTCATTGGCTATAAAACTTTTTCTTTCTTTCTTCTTCTTCTTCTTTTTTGTTGTTGTTGTTGTTGGTTTTTTGTTTTTTGTTTTTTGTTTTTTTTTGAGACAGGATCTCTCTGTATAGCCCTGGCTGTCCTAGATCTCACTCTGTAAACCAGGATGTCCTTGAACTCAGAAACCCACCTGCCTCCCAAGTGCTGGGATTAAAGGCATGCACCTCCACTGCCTGGCTTGGCTATAAGATCTTTTTATTGGTAGGTGGTTCTTATACGAGATTCTCTCTACATATAACATGTAACTTCCTCCCTTATGAAGCCAGAAAGAGATGACAAAAACTAGTTGTAGGCTCACAATATTGACATGTTTCGCCCCTGAAATCCAGTTCCCTTCAGAGTAAAATTTGCTTCCTAGTCTAAAAGCACAGCTAGGATCCATTCCTGACTGCACCAAGGTGAACTTTTATCTCATCACTGGTTGCTTCTTGATTTCTGACCTTGTGCATTTAAAATAATTGTGAATCTCTTAAATTGTATTTCTGGTTCCTTTAGCTCTCCTTGGCGAATAGAATTTGGGTCAGCACTGTCCAATGGAAACAACATTTTAGCCAAGGGTACAATTTTAAATTCACTGCAAGTTACATTTTTCATAGACCAGGAAAAATTATTTATTCAATTTAATAACATGTTTTGTATCATCCAATATATCCTGAATATTACTATTTCAATATATGGTTGGTATAAAACCTAATGGAGTAGCACTTTTTTCTGCTCTCTTTGATGTGTCTGATACACATTTGGATATCGTTTCAAAGCACACCCTGGGTGATTTGCTAGTGCAAATCCACTGTGAGAACCACTGTTTTCTTTCAAGGTAAAAGTGAAATCTTAGTCTGGGGAATAAAGATTTCTACTCTGTTCATTACATGTATAGTCCTGTACATATTAAAGGAAGTTGATTACTAAGATTGTTGTTCAAATACAATTATGTACCTGTTAGTTAGTCAGTTTTCATTAAAACTCTAAAGGTGTTGGGGCTAGAGAGCAGGCTGTGCCATTAAAAGCTCATACTGCACCAGCACATGACATCAGGTCAGTTCCCAGCACCCATACGGGGTGGCTTGCAACCTTCTGTAATTGGAACTCTGGGATATTCTTTTTTGTCTCCACTGGCAACTACACCCTTGTTCATGTGCTTGTACATGCACACATTCATAACTAAAAGTAAAATATAATCTTTAAAAATAAGACCCACAGGAACACATTGTGTGTTTCCTTGGTTACCTAGAAGTGGCCCAGTGACATCAGAGGATTGCTTATTCTACATGCTAACATCTACACCAGTTCCCCTTCTTTTCCTAAGCATGCTCCAACAATGCCTGCCCACAATGAAGAACTGTACCTATATGTGAGTACATGAAGATGTGGCTAATAGGCCAGTAAACAGAAGATCAGAGTTAAGGACCCAGAGGCCCATGGGTCTTTAGATTCACCTTCTGTCTGTCTCACAGTCTCCCCTTCCCCACGCCCCCCAAACCCCTACCCCCCACTCTATGAAGTTTGACCAGTTTTGACTGTGTAGCCTCCTTTGGAAGCCATATTTCTATTTTCTTCTCTCTGATTGGTCAGATTGAAAAGGACTCTGGGTGATGTAGTTTTAGAGGTTGTATTGTCACCACTTCCTCCCCAGAACTATGACACAAACAACTGTAGCTTTATTGTGAGGGAGCTAGAGGACATGAGAAATAGAGATGCAGTGGTGTGTGTTGGTCCTTCATGAAGAGGTTCCCATTTTCTTTTTTTTCTTCACGTATCCATGAATGTCTCTGTTCATTGTCATCTGTTGCCCCTTGGAGTGAAAAGTTCTGGTTTCTTTGGAAAGTCAGGGCATACAGGTGAAAGGATGTTTCACTAAAGCAGGCATGTGAAAGGACGAATGATGTTTAGAAATAATGTGAATGTGATCACACAGATAGTGGGAGCTCGAGCACTGGTTCACTCTGTTCTGCCTTCCTACTCTTCACTGATGACACGCATGTATTGGTTTGCCTTACATTGCATTGCTAAGCATTGCTTCTGGTGACTTCATAGAGAACCAAAGAACTTCTCGTGAGGTTTCTGTGGCTTCTTGCATCTTCTGTAGAGAACTCCAGCTGTTGGTGAGCTGTTTCTTCTGGATTGATCTGCCCTTGCTGGTTCCTGGGTGGTGTCTGCTGAGTGGACTGGACTGCAGTTGCTGATTTGTGTTTGGTGTTTGCTAGTGGATTGAACTGAGAACAACGAATATTGAAATCACCCCAATGATCTATTTCTAAACAAATTCACTTCCCGAATATCCTAATAACCTTTCTTTTCCACTGACTTGGGCAAGTGGTAGGCTAGAGGGGAGGTTGAACACTTATTAGAGTAGGTTAGAGAAAAATATAAACCTACAGCCTCTCTTGCCTGTAGGGTCAGAGTCTGTTTTACTCCTGAGGGTGCACACACTGCCTAGTGCATGACTTGGTACTATGTTTGTTCACTGATAATTAACTGAATGATCTCCCAGGGGAGGAATAGGCACAAAACAATAGAGTACACTATACTTTTTTGATATTTAGATCTGCAGACCTGTTCTGTTTTATTAGTTAGCTTATATTTTAAAATTTGAGATTATGTGATATAATTATATAACTTCTCCCATTTCTTCCCAGCCTCCAAAAACCTGCCAGAGACCCCTCCTTGCACTCTTAAATTCAATGCTTTTTTCATTAATTATTGTTTCAAGCATATGTGCATATCTTATAATATACATTTTTAACTATAACCTGTTCAGTCTGTATAATGTTGCTTTTATGTACTGATTTTTAAAATCAAAGTCTCTTTAGTAATTTTAATGCTGCTAGTATTTAAGGAGTGTGTTTGTTGTGCTTTCTTTCAATATAAATTTTGAAGTAATTCATCATCCCTTACCTGCAGAAAAGATCAAATAGGCTTTGTAAAATAAATTAGATAAAGGGTTCTTTTCAGCATTAGTGTACAATACGGAGCACCACATTAAGAATTCCATAACACAGCACAAAAGTAAATGAAATATTTAGAATGTAGGTACTCTAATAACACAGAAGCACAGTTTACACAAACCAGGAAGCAGAAGTCAGTCATATTGAAGCCACTTTAAAGAAAATTGGCTAGTCTATCTCTAAAAAACTAGTAGCTGTTTCGTCATGCTTTATAACTTAATTATATAGAGTGAAACTTCAGAGATTCCTTATGTGCAGCCAGGTTGTTGTTGTTGTCTGAAACCAGCCTAGTAAACCCTGCTTTTCACTCTGTTCTACATTCCCTGGGGTTTAATCTTCTTCATGACCTTTCCCCTATATTGTGGACCATAAGCTGATATGATGTGAGACAGTGCCATGGTTGGTAAATGTGCAGACTCAGCAAAGATACCAACAAAAGACAGATACGGGCGGGAAATCTGTTATTTCCCTGCTCCTTTGAAAGGCCGGGAATAGCTTGCTTTGAAGAGTATTTTAAAAAAATCTCACACCACATTGTGTCTTTTAGTAGCAATTATTGAAAGATATCTTTCCCTTCATCCTTTTTTAAACAAAAACGGCTCCACTTGAAAGACAGCTTTTGCTTGTTCAACATTCTGTAAAATTCTCAACTTGGTCTTCCTCTAGAATCCTCTTAGAGCAGGTAGCACCCCCGCCCCAAATTCCAGTTGCATTTCTGTAAGAGACAGTATTCAAGCTTTGATTTCAAGTCTGTGGTGACAGTTACATGAGATTGCATAGGATCAATGGGTACATTAATGGTAGAACGGGCACTCTTAATAAGGAGCTCATGTCACTTCTCTGGTGAAATCTTATAGACTTCCATTGCATGCAAAATGATGTCCTTCTGTTCATGGGCCCCAAACACTTCCCTCTGTCCCTGAACACTCAACTCTTCATTCCATAAATCCTGTCTCTTCCAGTGCCTTTCTCCTGTGTCAAATAGTTCCTCACACAGAAGGTATTTTCAGACTTTCTTTAATGACTGTCAGCTAATGGAGTAGCTCTCCAACCTCCTACCATGATGTTGCCTGACCAGCTGCTCTGTTCAACACAGTGTGGTGTGAACTAATTCCATAAGGCACATGATAGGCTTGGTTTAAAATGCTCTAATAAAAAAAATCTACAAAGGCAAAAAATAGCCCTACTTAATGCAGAGCGTTGTACACAGTGCTTAAGAACTTTAAGTTAAATGGAACAAGGCTAGGTTACCACTGGATAGATTCCTCCCATCGCTTTTCCCACCTTATTATTTTATTCTTAGATCATTTCATAGATGCAACCAATGTGTTTTGATGCATTCACCCCCTGTTTCTTCTGCTCCGAGTCATCCTCTTTACCCTTCCTTACTTCATGTGTCCTATTTTCATTTATTAACTAAGTCCACTTAGTGCTGGAGTTATATGCCTGTGTCTATGACCATCTATGAGCATGGGGAGCCTCTTAGAGGCTGAATCATTTGGAAACCTGACTCCTCCTCTCCCAGAAAAAAATCAGTTTTCAATAGTTCCCTGGGTAGAGGTAAGACTTCTCAACTACCTGCACCCTCCGTGCTGAGATTTTATCTGGCTCGTTCTTGCACAGATCTTGTGCATGTTGTCACGACCACTGTGAGTTCACATGTACAGATTACCTATTGCATCCTAAAAACAGTTGGTCTGAACCAACTGTTCTAGTTAAAACAGCGAGACATCTTGCCTTAAAAATTAAGGTGTAAGTAGTGTTTTTCAGAGATAAGGTCTGTCACTGAATCTGGAGTTCTCATTTTTTTGGTCAGTGACTTCCTGGTATCAACCTATCTCTATATTTGATGTGGGTTCTGAGGATCCAAACTCAGATTGCATAGCAATCACTTTTATCCAATAGGTCATCTTAATATCTCCAATAAAAACTTGCATAATATTCACACAAGGAAGTTCCCACAGACCCAACCTATTGAAAAGAGTAAGTAAGACAAACATACTAAGGGTAGATTTGGAATTGGTGGAAGAGGACCTTAGAAATAAACATGATTCTCAGAATATCGTCATCTGTTCAACACTTTTCACTGCTGGTCTTCCCTTGTTAAGTCTCCCTGTTCCTTTAAAAACAAACAAATAAACCAACTTCTCCATCATATTTTAAGGAAGGCCATGGCATCATCCTTTGACATTTGATGTCCTTTAATGCCAAATACTATTTCACCCAATCAACAATGTGGCCTTTAGAATAACATTGCAGATAAAGTAACATCTCTAAGATATGCAGTGTCCACGGTTACTGGGTCAGCGTGGTTCAAATTCTGTTTTACCCATGGGTGTCTCCTGAACAAACTGCTAGAAAAATGGCTATTGACTAGGATACAAAGGGCAGTGGAGGATGTGCCATCTGCCTAATGAGAATTCTTTACATTGATAAAGACTGTTAAACAAGATAGGAACAAAGTGGGTGCTTCCTGTGGCCAGGTGCCTGATTACAGTCTTTATGCAAATGAACTTATTTAATGCTTATCAGCTTATCACCACTGTAGGTTCCATACTGTCATTACGAGGATTGGGGACTTGCTCCAGAGTAGCCAGAGGATTTAGTCTCATTTTAATGAGCTGGACTTACAACTCCGCGCAGAGGTGTCTGCCATGAAGAGAGTAGGGAATGCTGGGTAGAGTCTGTTGGAGACAAGGTCAGGCCACCTTGAGTCCAACTTGTTAGAATGAGGAGCCTGTGTTTTTCACAGCAGATGCTGCTGTGCCCTTCAGAGTTTAGACACATTTGCTTCTCCTCGAAGCTCTAGGCAAGCCATTTAATAGGACGGAACATTGTCTGTGGATCCATTCTCATTAGACAATGCTCTTTTATTTCCACTGAACTTCAGAGTGATCTCACAGAACCAGACTCACAGAGATGAGACATGATCACTGACTGTGGCTTTCCCTTTTACTGGAGGTTTTAAAACATTGCAGAGTCCTAGCAGTCTTAAAGCATCCTTTCTACAAAATAAATGTTACAAATGTCTTCTTGGTTTCGAGGCTTAATGTCAGGAATCTATTAAGTGAATCTATTCATATTTGTTCAAGATAAGTCTGAGGGTCATTCACTATAGCTTGTTCAGATGTACTTTTCATCTTTATCTTTTCTGAGGGTCCTTTTATACTTTTACCAGCCACAGTTTCAATATCACTGAGAATAGATAGTTGGTTATTGTCTGAAAGATGTAAGGTATCAATCTTATTGCTGGTAGGTCACTAGAAGCTCTTCCATCTGGTTCCTTGGGTAGATTTTGCAGTGCAAATGATGTCCCCAAGACTCAAAGTCACAGATTCAGTGGCAAACCCTGATAGTAGGGGGCACATGTAAGTGTTTTCTGTTGGGTTGTTGTACATGAAACATTTTTAAAAGACTCAGTCTAAGGTGAGAAATAAGGGGTAAATCTGAACCAAAACAGAGTGGCCATGCATATATAAAGTTCTCAAGGAATTGATAAAAAAAAATCCCCACTGTATCACAAAGCCAAAGAAGCCACTGCTTCATGGCTCCCTGGATGTGTGTGGCTGTGTAAGAAGGCTGTTGAAGATCTCAGTGTTCCTGACTGTCTCTTACGCCTTCTGGTTCTGGCTCAACTGAATGATTCTCTTTAAGATCTCTCGGGTAGCTGCTATTAGATGGGAACTCCAATAGGGGACACCTTTGTTTAGCATGGATGTCCCCAGTGGATCACAGGATGTGTCTGAGTTGGTTGGCCCTGGGAAGCAGTCACGTTAAGCTGTCAGCAGAACACTTCTCTGTGATCCCTGTGAGTCCTAGCTTCCTGGTATTAAGGAAGTTCAAACCCTCGAGGAAATACCCTTTGATTGCTTGTTCCAGGGTTATTCAAGCTGCAAGGTTCGCCTGATTCTGTATGTAAAGTCACTTCTGTTATATTCTCTCTGTGAACTAAGTCGGCAAAGACAGTACACATTAAAGACAGAGAGATAGTTCACCACTCATAGGGAGGAATGGTGGAAACTTGTAGCCAACTGTGCTATGTGTTCTGGGGTTATACAGCCATAACATCCCAGCATCCTTTGTGAAAGTCCATGGAGAATCTTAAAGCATTTCCCTTTGTGGGAGGAGGGAATCTAGATGTCTGGCTCTTCCAAGAAGATAGCTTCAGGGCATTTAGGTTGGCTAAAATTATGAGATGTAGCCTTTTTCTTTGCCATCTCAGGCTACTGGCAGAGGCAGAGAAGGCGGTGGAGTCTTGCTTTACAATGAACTTTTGCTTCAGAAAAGATTTAGAATTATATGTACTTGCTGAGAGATTAGAAAGTTCACTGGTGTCTGAATCCACTTCCCAGATACATCACAAAAGTGTAAAGGTCACTTGCTACAATTAGTCAATAATATTCATTGCTTATTTTGACATTTTTAATTATGTGTGCCTCTACGTAGGTATGTGAATTGAGCAGAGACACACTTAGAGCCAAAAGAGTGCACAGGATCCCTTGGGTCAGTGTAAGTTAACCTATATGGGTGCTGGAAATGGAACTTGGGTCCTCTGGAAGAGCAGCAAGCACTCTTAACTGCTGATCCATCTCTTCAGTCATATGAATAATATTGATTAATCATTGTTATCCTTGCCTTCTTTGAATATCCCTATCATGCCTAATGTTCATGCTTCTAAGATCCCATTCAGGTTCTTACAGTATATATTTATTCAACCTGCCTCAGATTTTTCCATGTTTTTTAAAATAACCCCAATACAGCAATGTAGTATTTATGAAGCATAGCATTCATAGGAGTTTAGAATACATCTCAAATGGAACTAACATGGTACTTCCTTCAAGACTAGAGTGGGAAGGTGGTTTCCCAGGAGGAAGAAGCAGAGGCAGAAGGCCCTTTGGCCACCCTACATCTAGAATGCACACCAGTCACAGGACTTGTCACTGTTGGGACTGAGTGTTGGGACCCAGGCATCAGCTGTCAGGTTCTCCTTTGCAATGCTGTCTTTTCTCACCCTTGTCCTAGTGCGCCATTGTATAGAAGGATCTCATTCTATGCATTTCTGTCCCTAGGTTTAAACTCCTAGAGGAAAATTCATTGGACAGTATAGCACAAAGAACTTGTGCATTTCCCCTTGGATATTTATTTCTTTAATCATTTTTCTATTAGTATATACCACCTGTTTTTTGTATATTTGATGATGACCCTATATGGGCATGTTAATTCTGTTGCTGAAATTTCCCAGTATGTCCATTGAACACTCTCTCAGTCGGCCCTGAGCCCTTTGGTTTATTCTGTCAAGCATGGTTGGGTGGTTGATTTTATAACTCAAGCACTTCCTTATTGTCTGGTACTACAGTACTGTCCAGGATGACTTTGTATGTTCCCTGTCCTACTGGCTACCTTTCCAAAATTCCTCAATTCTATTTTTTGAGGATCAAAGTGGGAAAAGTCCTCTGAAAGGGGTGTGCACACTGCTGCAGGATCCTTGCTGGTGCTAAGTCAGCAGATAGAGCCAGAGTCCAGCTATGTACATACCTCCATGTAAAGATAGGAATTCATATCTATACAGATAGAGAAATAGAGACTAGATAGAGACTAGATAGAGATTAGATAGAGGTAGAGGTAGAGATAGAGAGATAGAGAAAGAGACAGAGGTAGAGACAGAGAGATAGAGATAGGTAGAGATAGAGGTAGAGCGATAGGTAGAGATAGAGATAGAGAGAGATAGAGAGAGATAGAAGTAGAGTAGAGGTAGAGATAGAGATAGGGAAATAGAGATAGGTAGAGGTGGAGATAGAGAAAGGTAGAGATAGAGATTGAGATAGAGTAGAGGTAGAGGTAGAGATAGAGAGGTAGAGATAGAGAGATGAGATAGAGATAGGTTGAGATAGAGGCAGAGAGATAGAGATAGAGAGATAGGGAAATAGAGATAGGTAGAGGTGGAGATAGAGTCGAGATAGAGATAGAGAGAGGTAGAGATAGAGATAGAGATAGAGATAGAGATAGAGATAGAGATAGAGATAGAGAGAGGTAGAGATAGAGATAGAGAGAGGTAGAGGTAGAGGTAGAGATAGAGTAGAGGTATAGACAGAGATAAAGATATATTCCCCCATGTTCTTAGTAACTAACAAGGTATTCAACTCAGAATCTAAACTAGGACTGTATAGATCAATCTAGTTTCTTTCTTTCTTTGCCTATAACTTCATAAACCAACCATAAGAACCCAGGTTCTCCATCGGCTATCCATTCAAATAGTCACTCAATTTCAGACATGCATAGTGGTTTCACAAGCCTCTCTTCTGTCTCTGTGGTGAGCAAGGATCTGAATACATATGCGCAGTTTCCTTTGCTGTTCTTCTTATAGACCCTACTCATTTCCAAAGCTGCTTAGGTCAGCACTTCTTTATCCCTGCCCATTCCACCAGTTTGTTCTCTATATATTTTAATATAGTTAGATTCTTTCATTACAATCAATATTTTACCCTGAGGTCCCATGAGTCTGTACATGCTTTATTTTCAAATTTCCTAGCCTAAGGTTTGTTTGCATGCTGTAAGGGTTTTGCATTAACCATTGTAACATCATACAGAACAATTGTGCTTCCTAAAAAAAAAAATCCAACTGTGTTTCACCAGTTCATCTATGTTCCCTATAATGCACAGCAACTGCTTGTCTAGTCCCCTCACAGAGCTTTGCCTATCCCAGGGTATCATACAAAAGTGATCATATGGTTCACAGTTTTTCTCGATTTATGAATTTTGGTTTACAACTTATGAAAATGAAACTTAAAAAAACAGGAACAGATCAAGAAAAATACATTGAAAAATGTTTTCAGGAAAAGTTTTGAAAGAAATAGGTCTTGAAGGACAGTGGCATTTCATCTAATGAAGTGTAATGTACATGCACAGAAGGATCACATGGTAAGAGAAATGGGCCAAGTATTGGAGAAAAGGCAGGTCAATAGGAAAGATCAGAAAGCCCAGAAATAGACGCACATATGAAGGTGGATTGATTTTTCCAAAGAATCCATGACCATTAGGTGAAGACTGCATCATCTGTTAAAAAAAAAAAAATGGGATATGCCAAAACAAGCCAGTTCTTAAAATTAACTCAAAGTAGATTATAGGCTTGAATATAAAAGCTCGAATCAAACCAATTTTAGGAGAAAAGAAAGAACAAGAAACCATGGCCACATTTTCTAGAACGTGAGTTAAGTGCAAATTTCTTGGATAAAACTCAAAAGCATGACCCACATCATAATTTTAAAATTGGAGAGAGTTCACCATAATTAAAACTTTCTTCTTTTCAGAGGGCAAGCTGATCACTAAGGAGTGACTACAGTGCATAGCAGGAGGACTCATGACTGAGAGGACTTTATTCAGAATGCAGGAAGGATTCTCCAAACCAAGAGTGAGAGAGTGGGTGCCTCAGCTGAGGTGCTCACCAAGTGCTTGAATAGACATCTCACGAAGGGAGATGCAAGGATGGTGAGCCCAGAAAGGTGCGCAGTTGTGTCAGCGATCAGCACTAACCAAATCAAACCCTCCGTGAGATGCCTCTCACACCCAATGCTACAAGAGAAAAAGAACACAAACCAAAGCTGCCTAGCTTCCAAGAGATGGAGCAGCTAGACACTCATCCATTGCCCACAGAAATGTATGGTGGCAAGGCGACCATCTGCTTTGGACAGTATTTAACAATGTTTCCCATGCTAAAGGTGTGCCTACCTTTGACCAAATCATTCCTTTACCAGGGATTTATCTATGTGGAATGAAAAAGTTTGTGTACACTTGTCCAGAAATATTATACACCTGTAAAAGCTTTATTCATGTTCTCTAGATGTGCTCACTGTTGTCGACTCGACTTACATTGTGTGGGAAACTGTGGTCCTTCATTACAGCTGCTCAGTAATCGAGAAGAGCAAATTTTGACACAAGCAGCACTTTGGACATGCAGCAAATGCATTATGTCCTGAGTGAAGGGAAAGCATCCAGGCTCCCAGGCTGCACTGGATGTTCTGCTTAAGTGCGTTTCGACACAGAAGAGAGATACAAGAGTGGAAAGTAGACAAGGGGTGTGTGTGGTGATTAAGAAATGGGTGGCAGTGATTGCAATGCTGCAGGTGAGCAAGCTATCACTACCAAGTATGGAGGTGATGGAGACTTGATGTTCTATTTCCAACCATGTGTGCGTATGCATGTGTGTGTGTGTGTGTGTGTGTGTGTGTGTGTGTGTGTGGTTGTATGTATATGCATGTGTGTGTATGTGTGTATATGTATGTGTGATTGTGTGTTTGCATGTGTATGTGAGTGATTATAAGTGTGTATATATGTGTGTGTGTGCATGTGTGTGGTTGTGTGTGTGATTGTGTATGTGTGTGGTTGTGTGTATGTATGCTTGTGTGTGTGTGGTTGTATGTGTGGTTGTATGTGTACATGTGTGTATGTTTATGTGTGTATATGTGTGTGGTTATGTGTGTGTGTTTGTATGTGTGTTTGTGGGAATGTATACATATATGTGTGATTGTGTGTGTGTGGTGTATGTATATGTGCATGTGGTGTGTGTATATGTGTATGTGTGTGTGTGTGTGTGTGTGTGTGTGTGTGTGTGTGCGTACGTGCATGCATGCTGAGACCCTCATGTCAGCCATCAGCCTGAATATCTCTCTTCCACAGTATTCTTCACTGAGGCAGTGTCTCTCAGTCAAGCCAAGCATTTGCCCACATGGAGAGTCTGATCAGTCAGCTTGCTCTGGGGAATGAATCCCTTCTCAGCCTTCTTAGGCTGGAACTGCAGGCAGGCCACAACGCCTACATGGTATTTATGAGTTTATAGGGATTTGAACTCTGGTTCTCATGGTTAGTTTTTATTGTTGACTCGATACAACCTATATTGTCAGTAATCTGTCAGATGCAAATCAAATCCACACTTAATGCTGCAAGAGAAAAACAAAATAGGAAAAAGAAAAACAAAACTCACCTTGCTTAGCTTCCAAGGTGTGGAGCAGCTTGACACTCACCCAGCCTAGAGTCACCAAGAAAGAGGAAACCTTAACTGATTCAGTGTCTAGATCAGATTGGCCTGTGGTCATGTCTAGTGATTGACTGATGATTGACAATTTATATGAAAGGGTCCAGCCCATTGTGAGCAACACCATGCCCGGCCAAGTGAGGCTGGGCTATACAAGAGAGGTACATGGGCAAGATTCAGACAGTAAGCCAACGGGTTCTACTCTCCTCGGCTTCTGCTTCAGTCCCTGCTTGAGTGTCCGCCCTGACTTTCTTCCATAGACTATGATCTACATACACATGCCAAATAAACATTTCAAATTGCTTTGGGCCATGGTGTTTGTCACAACATCAGAAAATAAGCTAGAATGAGCTTCAACCACTGAGTCATCTCCCCATCTTCTGGAGGGAATTTCCTCGGCCATGACAGCAGTGGCAGTGTAGAGTCAAATGTGGAGACTACATTTCACAACACTGCTTCTTTATGTAGAGCTAAAACATCTTCTGGAACTGGGAAGAAGAGTCGGTAGCCAAGAGCACTTACTGCTTTGCAAAGGACTAGGGTTCAGTTCCCAGTACTTACGTGGGTGTCTCCTAACCAACTGTACCTCCAGTTCCAGGGAACCCAACACTCTCTTCCAGCCTCCACAGTCGCTATGACATGGGTGCACAAACATACACACATAATAAAATAAATATGACAAAAAGTGAATAAAATAGTGTCAGGGAACCTCCATATGAGGTCAACAGGATGTTACATGGCTCTAATCACCCTCTTTAAGGTAGAGAAGAGGCGGCTCCCTCCCTTCCCCACCAGGATGCTAAGTGCATAGGTGCTAGAAAGCAGGATTTGCTCATGCTTGCATTCTACATGGTGATTTCAAAGAAATAATTTTAAACAGTTCTCCAGCTTCATGCCCCCTAGATTTGGACCCCCAGTTCTTGTCTTGGGAGTATTTTGGGGGATGCAGTGGGTCCCTTGGGAAAGAGACAGCATATAGGTTGGTGGTCCTAGAAGCCCAGGTATTTTTCTAGTTATTTTAAATCCCCTCTTCATTTGACACTTCATGTCAGAAGACTTTACTGGGTAGGTTTCCACCATTTCGACAATTTCCTAACTATAGCCTTGAAGTGTGGACTTTCCACTAAGGAGCTCTGCTCACGGCTGTGTACTGTATGATGCTGCTGAGGTATTCACAGGGGATGCTGGGATCACGGAGGTTATTTTGTCAAAGAGGACTGCTTGAACATCCAAACACTTGAGACCATGTACATCTGAGATAAGCAGTCAGGCAGGTGCTAACCTTTCTGTCAGATGCCATCGGAACACTGACAGAGTGTTAGAATGGGTACTTGTGTTCTCATCTGTACTCACCCCTCTCCCACATTACAAGAAACTGGCTAAACCCAGAAACTCCATCAGAGACCTAAGGAAGAAACAATTCCTCCCTTCCTCCCTTCCTGCCAGCATGCTGTGTATATAGGTGCTAGAAGGCAGGTTTTCCACCTGCATTCCACACGATGAGTTCAAAGAGATAATTTTACAGTTCTCTAGCTTCATGCCCCCTTTATTTTCAGGGATCTTAGAACAGCTTCTAGTGTTCTTTCATTGGTCACGGGCACACCCCAGCATGCCTTGCTTCTCTCATGCATGGACGGAGAATCCTCAGTTCTCCTATCTTAAGCAAGGTCAGTATGTCATAAACACTGTCCTCACAATGTACAATTGCATCCAGGCTTCACTTTGACTGTGAACCACTGGGATTGATTAAAAACCAGGGCAAAAACCAAGTCAAAAACAATCCCTTTAAGTGAGGGCAGAAGTGTTGAGGAGCACAGAGAGGCATCCAGTGTTTACTAATGGAGTCCAGGCTGCACCAGTTACCCTGCCTCCCAGCATTCCCCAAACTGAGACCAGCACTGAATGAATAATGAGGACACAGGTGTGGACATTCCTTCTACTATTGACATCACAGATCCATTTCAACAGACTCATGGCAGGGCAATATTATCCAAAGGTGATCTGACAGTGACACCCAGCCTTCCCCTAGAGCTTGTAATCCAGGAAGATGATTTGGATGGAAGGGTGAAATGAAGTGATGTGTAGCTTAGAGTTGCTGAGTAATAGATGCATGTCTCCTTAGAGGCATGGCATAGAAGGAGACTGGAGAAAACAGCACAAGAGAGAACATGTGGCTTCCAGTCTTGCCTCTATTCCTAACTAGCCCTGTGAACTTGGACAGGGTGTTTAACTGCAAGAATTTCCATCACCACTTTGGAAGCATTGTCTAGACTTATTGAGTGGATTACTAGTGAGATTCTGGGCTAATGGCAACATGATCATTTGTTTCCTTATGTCAAGTGCCAACTCCCCTTCCTAATAACAACCTGGTTTTAGTTGAGGGGAAACATGTTCCCTTATGATCACAGAGAGGGCAGGTATATGCAGGTGACTGCCTACTTTTAGACCAGCCATATAGAGCCCTTGAAGCTCCCTGCACTCCATGTCCCCTATTTCTACAAAGAATCATGGTGGAGAACCAAAATGGCATCGGCCTGAAGGCACCTGCAGTCAGGAAGAGCGGGCGACTGCTGGTGTTCTGCTCAAATCCTCCTTTTCATGAATTTAGGACCCAGCCTAGGGAATGGTGCCGCCCATTTTCAATTTGGCTCCACCCACCTCAACTCACCTAATTTACTGTAATCCCTTGTGGATTTGCCTTGAGGTTTGTCTTCTAGATGATTCCAGATCCTGTCTGTTTGGCAATCAACACTTGCCATGACATCTTCCAGGATCTTCCCCTAGTACAGGCTGCATTACATTATTGTCTTATACATTTTTATCTTCATTAGCTTTCTCATATTATTACACACATTTCACAATAATTATAAATGTGCATTCCCTATTGACTTCCCTTGATTCAGTCTCAGCTCACCCATGATCACCTAATAGCAGTGCGAGATAAGGCAACTTATTTCACTTGACTTGAGTCTGCCTATCTGTAAAATGGAATAGCAATAAAGTCTACATTGTAATGCATATAAAACAGCTTAGCTGCCTGCCTACAATACAGGATGGCTGTGCCCTCAGCGAAGGGGAGGCAGTGGTGGGGCTTAATAGGCACTTCCAACCCATCATTAGACATGGAGCCACTGATGCTCAGTCTTCTACACACAACCAGAGGTGTGACCTGCTTGTTGAAAAAATAAACAGCTTGCCATTTGGTTTATGTTCTTCCAGGAGTTGTTAAGTCTGACTCAGATTGTTCTTTAGACAGGTTTGTACTTAATTAAATTTGAAAGAGATATTTTCTTCTTTAAAAGAGAATTCAAATAAAGAGAATGAGAAGTCACAACAAATAATTACAAATTAATTATTCTTTATTTGACAGCTAACTCTTGCAAAAAGCACTTCCCTGCAGCCAGAAGGTAGAGCAAATGAAAATAAAAAGTGAATCCAGTAGAGAGAAAATACTGAGGAAGCGAAGCATGCAGAGAAGCACATCTTCAGAGAATTTATTAGACCCCTGTCCACCTTCCCCACTTCCTCCCTCCCTCCCTGCTTCCCTCCTTCTTATCTCCCCCTCCTCCTTCCCATCCCTACTTTCCTGTTTCCCTCTGTCCCTCTCTTTTTCTCTCCCTCCTCTTTTCTTCTATTTCTTTCCCTTCACCTCCTTTCTTCGCTCTCCCTCCCCCTCCCTTCCTCTTCCTCTCCCTTTCCCTCCTTCTCTCCTTCTCTCCCTCTCCCTCCCTTCCTCTTCCTCTTCGTTTCCCTCCTTCTTTCCTTCTCCTCCTCCCCTCCCTCCTTCTTTCTTTCCTTCCATGTCATCAGAAGTATGAGAAGATAGTTGTTGATTCCAGCGTCGTGATGTAGCAAAAACAGCTAGGCATGGCTGGTGTAGGTTGATGGCCTAAGAACTAGGCAGAGCATATGAGTCTCTGGATGTTTGGATTGGAAGAGGTTAAGAGTAACCTCCATGTTGCAAACAGTCATGTTGACAAACAGCATGAGTCACCGGCTGTCCACGGTCTGCCCACTATGTTTGCTGAGATTTTCTTTCTCCTGCTCAGAATACCCTGTATTGCTGTCACTGCCTGTATCTGCGTTGTCAAACTCTCCTAATTCCCAGTCATTGTTCATATCCCATAGGATAGGTTGTGCTGTTCTAACTTATAATCTCTCACCATTTGAGTTGCTTAATCCAGGAGAGCCTGTGTTCTTGCTCAGCGTTTCGATCTCAGATGGGAAACTCTCAGACATGTTTCCTATCTGATGAAGGAATTATCCCAACAAAAGACAGTTCAATCTTACAAGGTTAAGGGGGACATTAGCAAATTACATGGGGCTTTCCATTTCTCCATGGAGAACACACCTTTCATTGGTGAGAAGAGCCAGGTACCCTGGTTGTACTACAAGAGAATCAGGAGATGTGCTCTTTCTGGGTGCCAAAAGAGAATGGGTCCAGGTGAGTTCCCCATCTTCTTTGGCCTCTCTCTGTAGGACTGCTTTCTCTCCTTATAACAGTCCATGTTTACTCCTATATTCTCACTGCTGTTCTTAAGTACAGAGAATCAAGAGTATCCTATGCACAAAGAGCCTGATAGGGATAATCCAGTCTGGAAAGGATGCTATCATCCATGTTCCTTGCAAAGGTAGCTCATCATACTTGGTACAGGACACCTCCTCTGAGGGAACATCCCAGTTAAAGCCAGTCACCTTACCCTTCAGTTTGAAGCAGAACATTTATGACTATCCAACCGTATTTTATTTTAGGTTTCATTTTTTTATCCTCTGCTATTCCATGGAACAAAATGTATGAAACCAGAGATTTATTATTATTTTGTTGTTTTTCTGCTGGAACTTCGGCACCAAGCATGATCCTGGACAGGATGCACAGTCAATAAATATTCATTAATATTAATGAAGACTGGTGAAATTATTAATGAGAAAACAGCAAACTCTGACCTTTCATTCAATATATTACCCCCCAGAACTACTTATGCTTTAAGACCATCCAGAGAGCATATAACTCCACCCCCAGTGCTGTTTATGACTTAAGAGCATCCAGCGAGCACTTGAGATCCCGGCAGGGTGGGGAGCTGGCCACACCACATCATTACATCCATGGTTCCAGAACTAAGCCTGTGCTGTGATACAGAAATCCTGCTGCAGTTTTACCACTGCAGCAACATGAGCTGTGGGTTCCTATTATTACCCCTTAGAGAATGAAGAGCTGGTGCCTACGATGGGTTAGTCCCTGGTCACACCGTGAGAGACTCAAATTACGGTACTGTGCTTGAGCTGAGATGATTTAACAGTTCCAAAAGAAAACTCCCTCATTTCCTATCTTTAGTTGTCAGGAACATATAGGAAGAAATCCCTGTATGTTATAAGGTAGAATGCTCCCTTCTAATTTTCCATTGGTAACTTTTCTCCCTGCAGCTTAGATCCTCTCAGTTATTTCTTCTGTCTATGGCTCCTAATATATAAGAAGAAATTCGACCTGATAACAGTATCTCCTTACTGTTCTCTTATAGAAAATACCTTTTGATGTAGAGAGGGAGGACTGGTCAGTTTCTTCATGTATGACATGAGACTGTATAAAGGATTTCTCTCCATGACTTGTCCAATGCAGTAGATGAGAAGACATTAGTATTACTGACTGATAAACATGCCAGGTTCTACTTTGATAGCCTGTTTGGGCTAGCTCATTTGGCAAGTGAGCATTCCTAACAAGTCCTATTGAAATTCATCTAAAATCCTAGACTTCATCAGAAGCAGCATCTGCTCTCCCATCCTGGACTGTTTTGCTTAAATGATCTTATACATTCATTGCTACTAAATACCAAAAGAGAGAGAGAGAAAGAGAGAGAGAGAGAGAGAGAGAGAGAGAGAGAGAGAGAGAGAGAGAGAGAGAGAGAGACTGCAGAGACAGCTATGTTGTTAAGAGGACTTTCTGCCATGGGACCTTGGCTCAGTTCACAGCACCACCATATTGGCTCACAACTCTCTGTAACTTCCATTCCAGGAGATCTGATGCCCTCATCTGGCTCCTGTGGACCCTGTGGGTACAGTGCCTACGTTGCTCAGACATACATGTAGAAAAACACTCCTACGCATGAAAAACATTTAAAAGAAATCTCAGCATACAGGAGGAAAAAGCAAAGGCAGAAACAACTTCCTCTATTAGACTCTCCGAGAAGACTGGGCCTCTCATGGTAAAAACTTTCAATCTCACTAGGAGTAAAAAGCATGGAAAATAAGCAGCGTTGTCCTTGACTTATGACAAGGAGGGGGCTATCAAACTTCTCTTGTATTTTCTAGTATTAGGGACTGAATTGATTTGGGTTTCCATTGGTGTGAACAGACACCATGAGCAAGGCAACTCTTATAAGGGCAACTTTTGAGTGAGGCTGGCTTACAGGTTCAGAGGTTCAGTCCATTATCATCAAGGCGGGAAGCATGGCAGAGTCCAGGCAGGCACGGGAGTGGAGGAGCTGAGAGTTCTACATCTTTATCTGACCTGGACCAAGCATATTGAAAATGCCACTGTGACTATGGGAAGAAATAAGTAAATGCTTTCCTATGCCGTGACAGCAAAATGGGTTCAATCCTGATTGTGGGTAAACAGGCCTTCTCCTTTGAAAGGCCATAATATATGTGTTTGCATTCAGCCTGCGGTTCCATCTCTGGAGCAACACACTAACAAATCTTCGGACAGAAGTGAACATGAACCTGTTTCCAGAATCCTTGTTACAGTCTGGGGTGTTTATTGCCAACATCGATAATTTAAATATACAACAAAATAGTACAGCTCAATATGTGATTCAGTTACAGGATGCTCCGTGAAGTCATTGCAATTTGTTTACTTCCTCTGCCTTTCTGAATTTCCCATAATATTTTTATGTAGTGAGAAAACACAGTAGATTCCATCTTTATTTTTTTGTGAATTCTTTGAGGATTTCATAAGTTGATCATATTTACCCCCAGCTCCTCTCAAATGCACCCCCTTTCTCTAGCTACCCAATTTTGTGTCATATATATTTTTAAACCATTGGCTCTAACTTGTGTTTCCTAAGCAGATTTGAGTGAGTAGCCCTCCCAGAAGCACGGCCAACCTTCCAAAGGCCGGCTGTACCCTTAAAGACCATTGACCATCGCTCAACAGCTAGGAATGGCCAGGGTTCTGCAACTGCATCACACTTTTAAAGGAATGTGATCAAAGCATGCCTAGAATTGTTTACTTCAAGGGGAAAATGAAATGTAATCTTTTCATTGTAAAAAGACAATTTAATATCTTATCTTGTAAGAAAGATGGAGGGCTGAATTTAACAGCCTGTCTAACGAAATGTCACTAACAACCTCTTGACTTAAGCAGGAAGCCCAGATTTAAGATTTGAACTGAGTTTGTATCTGAGTTAAGTTTGTGCACTCTCTCTGTCTCTGTCTCTGTCTCTCTCTGTGTGTGTACCTCTTTATCTCTGTGTGTATCTCTGTTTCCATCTCTCTGTCTCTGTCTCTGTGTGTATCTCTCTCTCTCTGTGTCTCTGTTACTCTCTCTGTTTCTGTCTCTTTTTCTCTCTCTGGAGCTGTGTCTTATATGTCACATTTCCTTCTTGGCAGAATGTAAGTACCAGGAAACAGAATTCCAACTAGCCACACAGCAGCCTGCTGCAAACCCCTGGCCCCTTACCTTTCCCTGGCCCATGCTGGAAGTTTCTCCATGGGTCTTGCTATCGTCGCTGTCTCAGATTCTGTTGGGTCACTACCCTAAGTGTTTTATTGACTCTTCTTCATCCTTTGCTGGAATAGAAGGCACCTAGTAATAACATGTATGTTTTTCCTTCTTCTCTGACCATCCAACTTATGCATCCCATGCAGTAACTGTTCAAGAAAGACAGGCTGCCTATGGGAATTAATGACTGAACAGTGGGTGGAAGTCAAGCCAGAAAGCAAGATGGAGGCAATAATAAGGAACTTTGCTCAATTAATGGCTCCAGGAAAGGACTGTTCAAGTCCTCCAGTGTACAGCTGAGACCATGGATATATAGCAGGGAGTCATAGGAAGAGAATACAATGGGAGGCTGTGGGCAGAGTAACTGCTGTAGGGTCTCTGCTTCAGAAGATCCTCTGGAGACTGATTAAGAACAAAATGGAACACAGATACCCAAATTTCAGCATCTAAGTCTGCTAGGAATAGACACTTACTGCATCCTCTGGGGTCCTGAGTAGCTTTCCGTAGGTACTAAGCTTTGCAGGCCAGATGGGCACAGCCTCGGAGTCATGAGCCTTTGAAAATGTACCAAGACCAAGAAGAATTCTGCTAATCTGAATCACCCACCGGGAGGCAGATCTTGCAAATGCTTTTCTTTCATGTCGCTTGGAGGCTGTGACTGTTATTTCAAATGTCAGAAAGGGTGATGCTGGTGGAAGTGGGGAGAGCTGGGAATATTGAATACATTTATGTAAATGCAGATGGGACTGTACTCACTGGTGTCCCTGCCTTTAATCAAAGAGCTCACATTGACAATGGAAGAATAAATGGACCGCTAATGAAGAAATTTTCCAATTATTTTTCTTTGTGGAGGACACAAACAATGGAAGGGTCCTAGCCCTGACAAGATCGATTGCATTCCAAACAGGGCTGATGACTGGACTGAGTCTATGTCAGCTTCCTCTTGGCGATTGCACATGCTCCTGACTTCCTCCCAGTGATGTTTGTCTTTCTTCCCTTTGATATGTGATTTCCAGTCTTGTGGGAAATTAACCATTCTACCCCTCAGCTGGCTCAGTCCCTAACTGCCTAGGTGAACCTAGCTGATAAACGAACTCAGACATGTCTCCTCTTTCATGGGTGTAGAGCCTGTCCTACTGGGGCGAGCTTTAGTCCTGGCTTTTAGTAGCATGATGATTAGGAGATTTCCCCTTCAGCCAGCCTTCTGCCAGAGCAGAGGAAAAATGCAGAGAATATGTTGAAGCTAACCACTGTTCCAAAGTGTGTCCGCAGAGTGTGTACACATATTATCTGAGTGATGCACAGATTATTTATGTCAAGGCAGCTCGCCTGCCTGTGCTGTGCATCAGTGATTGATATGGGAAGGCACAACCCATGCGGGTGCTGCCCCCGGTGGGCCAGTGGCCTGATGTCTTACAGAACTGGGTTCTTTAAGAAAGAGCAAGGCATGGGAAGCAGGCCAGTCAATAGCATCCCTCGATGGCCTCTGTATCAAATCTTGCCCCCAGGTCTCTGCAATGCTTGAGTTCCTGTACAGATACCTTTAAATGACAAACTGTGATGTGGAAGCTGAAGCCAAATTAACTCTTTGCTCTTCATGTTTGGTTGTGTGTGGTGTTTCATCAGAGCAGTAGTAACCCAGGCTAAGACGTCATCCCTTGCAGATGATCCTGAGGCGAGCAGGAAGGGCAAGGGAGCTATGTCCCTTGTTTAACTGCTCTAAATCCTCTATCTGTTTTATGGTGTGTATATAATGGTCTGGGTAATGTAAAAATTATTCTTTTATAATTCTTTCATTTATTTTATGTGTACCTGTGTATGTGTATATGCGTGTGTATGTGTGTATATGTGTGTGAATGTGTGTGTATATGTGTGTATGTGTGTATGCATGTGCATATGTGTGTATGTGTATGTATATGTGTGTGTGCATGTGTGTGTGTATGTCTATTTATGTGTGTGTGTATGTGTGTGTATGTGTACGTGTGTATGTGTGTGTGTATGTATGTGTATGTGTGTGTATGTGTGTGTGTATGTGTGTGTATATGTCTGTGCATGTGTATGTGTGTGTATGTATGTGTATGTGTGTATGTGTATATGTGTGTGTATGTATGTGTATGTGTGTATGTGTATGTATGTGGTGTATATGTCTGTGTATGTGTCTGTGTATATGTGTGTATGTGTGTGTGTGTGTGTGTGTGTGCGTGTGCATGCATGTTGGGGTAGCACAGGATGTACACACTGCATAGTCAGGTTGGAGGTCAGAGGATCTCTCCTTTTAGCATGTGGGGCCTGAGAGGGTCAACCGCGGGGCAGAAGCCTTGGAGACAAGCACTTTTCCTTGCTTCTCCATCTCACTGGCTCTTAAAGACACTGAGTCTAAAGTTTCGGAGTAAGTTGTTTGATTCCTTACTTAAATACATTGGGTATTTCATATGGTGTTCAACCAGAGACATAAAAAAATGTTCCTCTACCGAAGGGGCATTGTCAGGCGAATTTTGGTTGCATCTGATGTTTCTTCATTGGCGAAATGGAATGTAAGTCCCCTTCCTCCCATTCCCCCTTCCTCCCATCCCTCCTTCCCCCATCCCCCCTTCCTCCCATCCCCCTTTCAAACACATACATGATTCAACATCAATTGTGCCTTTTAAGAACAATTTCCATGGAAAGGCCTATTTTCTTCTTTTAAACTAATACCCAAAGGTATTTTGCTTATTGTAAGCACAACTGGGAGGCTGGAGAAAGCTCACCTTCTAGATGTTAGGAATATAAAGGAAGGAGTTGACTCTGGGAGAAAATTACCTAGCCATTTACCAAGGTCTAGACTATAACCATGCCCATAATGCTAATTTTACTTTCCAAAACTGGAGGCATGCTGGGGTGCAGGCACCTTCGACATCTTTGTTTGGAGACTTGGGAGCCAACAAAACATGGGCTTTGGAGAGAGGGCTTTGTGAAATGGCCACTCCAATCCATCACCAAGAAGAGGGTCTCTGACCTCTTGGGGATTACTATTCAGAAAATAATTCTAAATGTCTGGGAGGCTGGAGAGGCGGCTCAGCAATTAAGGGGACTCATTGCTCTTGCAGATGACCTGGGTTTTGTTTCTAGCAGCCACATGGTGGCTCATAACCATCTCTAACTCTAGTTTCCAGAGGATCAGATTCTCTCTTCTGGTCTCTTCATAAATGTGATGCACAGTCGTACATGAATGCAAACACTCAGACTGCTAAAATGAATACAAACACATCTTTTTAAAAATCTTGCTTAACTTCAGAGCAGAACGCTGTGCTTTCACAATTATGACCATTAACCAAAAAATGTACCTTGTACACATCTTGACCTTATCTATAAAGGAGAGAAACTTTATTAGATTTTAAGGGCATTAGGACTCTAATACAACTCAAGAGAGAAAGATGTTTTTTAAGTAAATGCTTAATTTGCTAATAGAAAACAAGAGACTTGGACAAAATTATTCTAGATTATTCCAATTTGCCTGCTGAATGCTCTGGTAAATGCAATGTAATTGTGATGGAAGCCTCTGGCTGTTCAAACTCACTCCAAGGCTGCCTTGCTTCCCAGCTGTCAAAGAGCAGAAGTGGTTTGCTGTGAGATGCTAGTGGTCACAGTCCCCTGCTACAGAGCAGGTGCTGGCAACACAGTGGGAGCCTTTGAGAGTCTCTGATCAGTCCCAGCCCTCAGTTCCCATGATGCAAAGAGGTTAACATCTTTCCAGGTTGATTTTCTACCTCAGCTTTGCCTATGTATCAAGAATTACTGAGAGAGCTTTCCACTATTTTCTTGTTTCTGACACTAAGCACCCTCACAGATTTACCTTCCAAATGGGCACTTCTATGTCCCATTGAGCCATGAATTGGAGTTCAATTCCACCTTCAGCGCTGAGGGGTTTCTGCTAAGCTTGTCAAGTTGCAAGAGTTCTCAGACAGGGCTCCAAGTCAGCTGAGCTCTTTATAAGGGCTGTGGGAACTACGTCTCATTGGGAAGCTCTAGGTACTCCTGATTTATTTAGCTAGGAACTGACCTTCGGGGTAAACAGCATGTGTTTAACGGAAGCTCAGGACTCCTTCCATGCAGCGCTCTGAAATGATCACAGCAAACATGTTGCTGAAAAACCTAGTTATAAAATAGTCCATGAGCCAGGCAGTGGTGGCGCACGCCTTTAATCCCAGCACTTGGGAGGTAGAGGCAGGTGGATTTCTGAGTTCGAGGCCAGCCTGGTCTACAAAGTGAGTTCCAGGACAGCCAGGGCTACACAGAGAAACCCAAAATAATAGGGAGAAAATAGTCCATGGTACTGATTTTAAGGTTTTAACCGGGATGTGAAGGCAATCTGGCAATGGTGTCTGTCACTACATTGATTATCAGGGTTGATTTGCATGTGGAGACAGACCAACTCCAGACTTAACCAGAGGCCCCAGTGAGAGGACAGAGGGAACTTAATTTTGTGGCAAGGCCAGGCTAGGGCTGGAGCCAGTGTCTCAGAGGAGTCAAGGTTGCAGCTTCTAGGGACACGACTATTCTTCCTGCACTGTGGTTATCAGCCTTAGATCTATGTATGTGAGGCATCCTTAGGTCTATGTATGTGAGGCATCCTTAGGTCTATGTATGTGAGGCAT
>NW_022196897.1:157786881-157793387 GCF_008632895.1 Mastomys coucha | reverse complement strand
TATGTGAGGCATCCTTAGGTCTATGTATGTGAGGCATCCTTAGGTCTATGTATCCGAGGCATCCTTAGGTCTATGTATGTGAAACATCCTTAGGGCTATGTATGTGAGGCGTCCTTAGGTCTATGTATCTGAGGCATCCTTAGGTCTATGTATGTGTGGCATCCTGTGTGTTTTGTGCCAACATTGTCTGAAGTAACCCTCTGCTGACTTTGGCCATGTCCCCTGCACTGCAAATAGTACTTAAGAAGCTGTAATTCTTAATAAACTTATTTGGCATATGATAATACTTGTGGAAGACTTCCCAACCTTAGCTTTCTATCTTCTTTATCTTCTTTCTTCTCTATTTTTCTCGCCCCCTGACATTTCCCCATCAGGACCCTGTCACTGAAAGATGCCCTGATGGTCCAAGTCTGATTTGACTGATCTTGGCCTAGGTGAGATTCCCCTTCCTCCTTCATGGCTCTATGTGTATCCTCCCTAAAGCTGCATAGCCAATTAGAGGAGATGCCCTTTCCTGATAAAGAAGGATCAATCCTCAGCCAAAGGTAGATAATAGCTGTGCTCCCTGTTGTAATCAGCAAAATTCTAATTTACTTTTTTAAAAATGTAAGACAGGTCATGGATATTACCCATCCCTTCTCCTTTCATAGCACTGAGGACTTGATTCAAGTGCAGCCTCTTGTGCAAGCTGTAAAAGTGATTTTCCCAAGTAATTAATACATGTATTATGATAGGAAAAAAGTGATCTGCTACTAAGGTTCATCATTTTAGCCCTCTTTAGAGTTTTTAAAGTTTGAGACAGGGTCTCACTGAATTTCTCAAGTTGGTCTTGATTTCTGTTTGAAGCATTGACTGAGTTTGGCTTTGTGATCTTCTTGCCTTGGCCTCCAGAGTAGCTGGAATTACAGGATGGTAACAGCACAGAGGGTGTGCTCACAGATTCTAAAAGAAGTCTATGAATTCCGAGCCACGGGCTGTGAAAGATTGGTTAATCTTATCCTCAAAGAAAAACTTTTAAGATGGAGAGATAAAAACCTGTGAGGGTTCAGGTGGTGCAGGAGCTGACCAAAGCCATAGGACTCTTATGAGCTCTGGGCAGAAAAGTGTTGGGAATGGATGGCATGCCAGCCTATGCTACTCAGCTTGGTGTGATGGAGGCTTTGCCAGCATGAGCCAGGCTGGAGAGCTAAACCTTATGGTGTCTCTGCCCTATGTAAATGAATGCACTACATTGTGGCTGTGGATCCAAGGCTGCCATTACTATCATCCCTGTAGGTAGAAGTTGTCCTACTGGGAAGAGTGAATAGATTTATGTATTAATGTTTCAGGATTATGGCAGGTACCCCAGTGGAGGCTGATTATAACTTAAATCCCAGAGACAGCCCAAGACAGCTGATATGGCTACTTGGGCCCGCAGGTGTGAGCTTCCCATGTAAGCAGTGAATGGGTCCAGCAGGGACAGAATCAGTGAACGAGTCCAGTAGGGACAGAATCAGTGAATGGGTCCGGGAGGGACAGAATCAGTAAACGAGTCCAGTAGGGACAGAATCAGTGAATGGGTCTGGGAGGGACAGAATCAGTGAATGAGTCTAGTAGGGACAGAATCAGTGAACGAGTCCAGTAGGGACAGAATCAGTGAATGGGTCCGGGAGGGACAGAATCAGTGAATGAGTCTAGTAGGAACAGAATCAGTGAATGGGTCTGGGAGGGACAGAATCAGTGAATGGGTCTGAGAAGGACAGAATCAGTGAATGGGTCCGGTAGGGACAGAATCAGTGAATGGGTCTGAGAGGGACAGAATCAGTGAATGGGTCCGGTAGTGACAGAAGCAGTGAATGGGTCCGGTAGGGACAGAATCTCCTGAGGATTGGCTGCATGCTCCTCCCGTTCACAGGAAGAGAATGACTGGCTCACATGGTGAGCACAAGTCTGTATCTACTCATTGATGATACTAAGCTGGGAAGGCCCAGCATGAGCCTCAGGGAGCTGGAATAGAGATGAAATGAAGAGAAGAGAAGACAGAGCAGTAGCAACCACAAATAAACATGCAAACACACACACACACACATACACACACACACATATACATACATACATATACACATATACATACACACATACATACACACATGTGCACAGACACACACACACATACATACATGCATACATACACACATACACACACATACATACATACACACATGCATATACACACATACACACACACTCACAGATTCATATTATTTATATTCAGATTCAGATTATTACAATCCAGATACAATATGTCAGGGAGAGAATGAAAGGAAGAAGGGGTGAGGAAGAGAGAGGGGGAGGAGGAGAAAATTTGTTCCTAGACCTACCCTGATGAAACATGCATGAAGGGTTTTGGTTTTTTTTTTTTTTTTTTTTTTTTTTTTTTTTTTGGACATAATCTGAAATCTAGAGCAGAAGTTTAAGAGGTCAGGGGTTCGAGAGATGATATCTCATCTCTTGTTCCTTAGATTCAGCGAGGTTGGTATGCAGACCAGGACCTAATTGCCCAAGGAGAGGCCAATTGCCCAGAAGGAGGTATCCTGGCATGATGGCTGCTAACCACCCAGGTCCTCTATGGCTACCTTGGGCGAACCTGAACTGGAGAGTCATAAGGTGCACAAATGCTGAAGGGCTGTTGGATTTACCTCAGCTGAAATGATTCTGTTCTCCAAGGTCAGTCTCCATCCTCGGAGTAGCCTAGATACAATGGTTGACAAGGCCCAGCCTTGTATATCTAACTCAGGGCACTCCTCAAAGGCCACCTCAGCTTCTGAGCTCTTTATGGTTGGCTGGGTCCTTCTTGGTGTCTACATGATAGTTCCTTATGTCTTTTATTTATTCAATTTCCTGTCCTGGGTTCTCTTAGAATACATAGCACATGCTTTCCTACAAGTAAATCTCCACCTCAGAGGCTGTCTGCCTGGGAACACATAGTGACACAGTGGGCTTGAAAGCGCTTTGTGAACGGCTGTTCACTCTAGACTGTAAATGACCATGTTTCTAAGCCAAGTGCTCTACACTATCTTCTCAGCCACCTCTTAAACAAAACCCTGACGCCAACACGCCAGCAGCTGTCTGTCAGGAGTGGTCCGGGATTCCCTGACTTAGGAGACTCTACGTGGGCCAGTGCAAGCCAAGGCATGGCTACCCTTAAAGTTTAGAAGGGAACGAGCATTCATCAGTTTTGCATGTCAACAGTTTGTGTAAGGATTCCATTTCAAATGTTCCCTTGTCTCTCCTGATACTGGAAAGAAGCATCAAGCCCCACTGTTTTTTTCTTGGTGATTATCTGAGTACTTATGTCTTGCTAATCATCCACTTTTGTACAGTACAACACCCAAAGCTTCTTTTCTTTTATAGTTTCAGTAGTAAAAAGACAATATACAACTAAATGAAACAAGGAGAGATATCATTTATATTTTCATAGTAGGTGATCTAACATTTGGTTTCACCAAGTTTTACAAAGAGTGCTTCTAAAACCATACCTTTGCCAAGAACAGGGAGAAAGGAGTCACTATTGTGCTGAAAGCCTAGATTCATCCCTGTATGCTTAAACAAACATCCATCAATTCTTTGAGAGTTTCATTCACTGTATTTTGGTACCCTTTCTCTCAGAACCTCTCAAACCCACCCCATTCCTATCCCTCCAACTACATGTCCCTATTTATCTATCTGTTTGTTTGTTTGTTTGTTTGTTTTTCCAGACAGGGTTTCTCTGTGTAGCTCTGGCTGTCCTGGAACTCACTCTGTAGACCAGGCTGGCCTTGAACTCAGAAATCTGCCTGCCTCTGCCTCCCAAATGCTGGGATTAAAGGTATGTGCTACCACCACCTGGCTCTCCTTTTATTTGTAATCTTTGCTGTTTATGGAACCTTAAAAAACTGGGCCATAAAACACAAGGTTTCTATGCCCTGTTCTCTAGAGGCTCATTAATTGAATTCTACATCTGCAAATGAAAAAAATGATGACCGTTCTCATACAGGGGATATATGGAATAAACTTGCAATGACATCAAACTATCCACAAAGTGTTCCAGAATATGTACACAATGCCTATTGAATAAATAAACTCTCTGGATGTCATTCAGGAGCAATCAGTTGCCCTGTGTGATGCAAATATGGGAAAGCCAACAATGGCTATCATGTTGGGCCTTATATTTAATGTCTACTAATATTCAAACTATAAATTCAAGTAGTCACAGATCCTGAAGGACATGAGGACATAGAAGATGAAGACCAACAATATGTGTCAGGACTTTTATAAGCAATAGGGCAGTAGTCCTCAACATATACCCATAGCAACCTTCTTGAGAGTTGAACAGCCCTTTCACAGGGGTTGCCTGAAACCATTGGAAAACACATTTGATTAGGATTCATAATAGTAGCAAAATTATAGCTATGCAATAGCAACACAAATAATTTTATGGTTGGGGGTCACCAGAATAGGAGGAACTATATTAAAGGGTTGTGGTATTAGAAAGCTTAAGAGCCACTGTAATAGAATATGGTTAATATTTACTTCTTAATTGTTAGACTGTCATATTGATATAAAATCAAAACAGGATCAATCATAAGATCAGGACAACCAGAGATCAGCCCATCACTTTATCTACTTTTTCTAAAGTTCCTGGGAAGAAATAAGTAAATGCTTTCCTATGCCGGTCTTAGGGAAAGAATTTCTCTTCTTAAATGCATTCCAAATATTTGCATTTTTCTTAAAATCATAACTCCTTAAAGTATAGCTATATCAGGTACATAATACACCATACCTTCTTTGGTGTTATTTAAAGCTGTGCTCGACTTTGGTTTGCAGGGGAGGATGATCCCGAATTTCTGATCTTCTCAGTGCTGTCTCCTACATCTGGACTTTAGATGTGGGACACTCTGTACAGTTTTATGTGGTGCTGGGGGTCAACCCTAGGACTCTATAAATCCTTTGTAATGATCTACAAACTGAGATACATTCTCAGGTCCCTCAAAACCTATTAGCATCCATGTCAATGTCCAATCTATTCCCTTTAGCTCAATAATAGTTACTTCAACAACAGCTGGACTTCTTATTAAACACTTAGTCTTAATCAGGCTCTTAGCTGAACCTTCCCCCAAGCAGCATATTTAAGTCTACACTTGTGCCTTTTAATCTTCCAGTTTCTTCTTCCAATGATCGAGGATGTAAGTTTATTTTTCTGCCTGATCTCCAATAAATCCCTCTTGCAGAACTTTCTGAAGCCTGATTCTGACTCTAACTTCTCTACCTCCACATACCCACTTTCTGTTCCCCTAGGTCATCTTCAAGTCAAGCAGCTAAACTTAGATTTGATTTCTTTTCTTAATTGAGCTTTTCTTTCTACAAAGTGCTCTTTCTAAAGATTTCCAAGGTCCATGGCCACCGTGTAGCTCTAGACCTTCTCTCCTTCCCACATCCTGCTCAGATCATCTCCTCATTCTTCGCCACTAAGAAGGCAGGATTCATGTGGGTTTCTCTTCTTTTCAGGTCTTAGGGAAAGCATATCTACCTGATTGCTGCAGCCTAGGAATTACACAATGGTTCTGCTCCTAGTTAGAGAACATAGCACTGATGCATGGGGACCTGGAGGAATGAAAGCCGTGGCTAGTCCTATCAGTCTCTTCCAATATAATATAATGAATGATCATTCCCCTTGAGAACTCTGACTTTCAGCTACAACGAATGGGATTTTCTAGGTCAAAGGCAATCCCAGAGATATTCGATTTTCTTTATCTTGACAAAACTACTTGAAGTTGTCTAGAGTTCTCTCTATAGGAAAGAGAAGAGGAGAGATACAACAAAATCTCAAAGAATTCATCTTTGATAGATGGCAATTCTGAATTTCAATTTTAAATGCTTTTGTGGAAGGCTTTATTTTTCATACTTTTGGATATTTTATTTTGTTTTGGGGTTTTCTTGGTTCTTTTGGGTTTTGTTGTTTGTTTTATTCAAGAGAGACTCTCTGTGTAGCTCTCGATGCCCTGGAACTCATTCAGTAGAGCAGATTCGTCTTGAACTCAGAGATCTACCTGCCTCTGCCTCCCAAATGCTGGGATTAAAGGTGTGCACCACTACTTCCCTTAGGGAGAAGGCTTTGGGTTTTATTGTTGATGATGATTTGCTTGTTTGTTTTACTAAATTTACCAGACCGGAAACATAATCTTTGTTGCAAAATGCACCCCATACCTAGCTTAGTTGAATATCTGAGTTGTGAGGCATTTATTACTTTCTTACTGAGATGATAATCTATAAAATAAACTGTAAGACTAACAGGTGGTAAAGGCCAAAGTCATTTAAGAGAATAACAGTGAGAAAATATTCTGGAGTAAGCAACTGGAATCAACCTTAAATCAAAGTCAGAGAGGTCCACATGGTCTTCACCATCATCAAATGGCAGGTACCTTCTCAACTGGGAACAGAGCGGTTGGCATGGCCTTCAGCATCATCAAACGGCAGGCACCTTCTCA
>NW_022196897.1:157785798-157786680 GCF_008632895.1 Mastomys coucha | reverse complement strand
GGAACAGAACGGTTCACACGGTCTTCACCATCATCAAACGGCACGCACCTTCTCAACTGGGAACAGAGTGGTCCACGGCTGGCACCTTCTCAACTGGGAACAGAGCGGTCTATATGGCCTTCACCATCATTAAACGGCAGGCACCTTCTCAACTGGGAACAGAACGGTTCACACGGTCTTCACCATCATCAAACGGCACGCACCTTCTCAACTGGGAACAGAGCGGTCCACACGGTCTTCACCATCATCAAACGGCAGGCGCCTTCTCAACTGGGAACAGAGCGGTCTGTATGGTCCTCACCATCATCAAACGGCAGGTACCTTCTCAACTGGGAACAGAGCAGTCCACACGGTCTTCACCATCATCAAACGGCACGCACCTTCTCAACTGGGAACAGAGCGGTTGGCATGGCCTTCAGCATCATCAAACAGCAGGCACCTTCTCAACTGGGAAGCTTATTTGTACTGAATGCTCCTCATACAAAGTTCTTGAAAGGACTGTGAATCTTCACTTCCAGAAAGTTTCTATAATCATCTTTTATAATATGTGCCATGAAATATATAGTTTATTGTTAGTTTATTTACTCAGTATGTATCTATTTATTTATTCTCTATTGACTTCAGCCCCCATATTCAAACACAGACTCTGTTGGGCTGCATTCTTTGCTATTGTTTGTATAGTTGGGAATTTGTATAATTGGAAACAATGTCTGGGACAAATCTGGTGCTCAGTAAATATTAGTTGCATTAGTTTGTCCTTTTGACTTGGCCTGTACACCCTTCTGGAACCCTGCACTGGATTCACAGCATCCTTCTGGGACCCTGCACTGGATTCATAGCATCCTTCTTGGACACTGCACTGGATTCACAGCATCCTTCTGG
>NW_022196897.1:157755758-157785523 GCF_008632895.1 Mastomys coucha | reverse complement strand
GACCCTGCACTGGATTCACAGCATCCTTCTGGGACCCTGCACTGGATTCACAGCATCCTTCTGGGACATGCACTGGATTCACAACATCCTTCTGGGACCCTGCACTGGATTCACAGCATCCTTCTTGGACACTGCACTGGATTCACAGCATCCTTCTTGGACATGCACTGGATTCACAGCATCCTTCTGGGACCCTGCACTGAATTCACAGCATCCTTCTTGGACCCTGCACTGGATTCACAGCATCCTTCTGGGACACTGCACTGGATTCACAGCATCCTTCTGGGACCCTGCACTGGATTCACAGCATCTTCTGGGACCCTGCACTGGATTCACAGCATCCTTCTGGGACATGCACTGGATTCACATCATCCTTCTGGGACATGCACTGGATTCACAGCATCCTTCTTGGACCCTGCACTGGATCCACAGCATCCTTCTGGGACATGCATTGGATTCACAGCATCCTTCTTGGACATGCACTGGATTCACAGCATCCTTCTTGGACACTGCACTGGATCCACAGCATCCTTCTGGGACCCTGCACTAGATTCACAGCATCCTTCTGGGACATGCATTGGATTCACAGCATCCTTCTGGGACCCTGCACTGGATTCACAGCATCCTTCTGGGACCCTGCACTGGATTCACAGCATCCTTCTGGGACACTGCACTGGATTCACAGCTCCTCTTGTGTTCAGAAGAGTGGTAGTACATTATCTTTAGGTTTTAGCAATCCCGTGATAGCTTGTGTGTTGTTTGTGATATTTACAGCTATTTAATTGTGGTATAATTTACTACTTACCAAATGTTGAGAACCCACAATATAGATTGATGAGTCATTAGCCTAAAACCCTACCCTACCTTTTGTAAGATGTGGAAACCAGACCTGCCTTTACAATCCCAGCTTGTTATTTTCCAAACACTCTGTGATGAAAGACTATGTTCATTAAATTTCCCATCTATCACAGAATAATACCTTCTATAGAGTAAAACAAAAATAAATTGTCAGAAAAATAAAAAATTGGAAAGGCATGGGCAATATGAATTCCATTTAGTTTGTACTGCATTCAATGGAATTGTGCAAGTGATATAAATACCCTGATGTGGTCACACTCCTGTCCTGCAGTCCCAGTGTTATGAAGAGGAACACAGGGCTGAGAGACTAGCAGGGCAGAAGGAGAGTTGTGCTTGGGGTAGCCCAGCCCTAAGCCACAGCACCTCTCCAGGCCTTCTCTATATAGAATCTTGACACGAACCTGTAAATTCTATATACAAGAGCCCTCTGCCATTGCTCCGCAGCCAAGCTCCTAGCCATGTGTGTGGCATAAACCACACTGTATGGCCTTACCCTAGCACAGGTAAGAAACTTAATAATAGTAAAAGATATACTTCAAGGAACAACCTTATAAAAATATCCTTTTATCAAACCAAGTCCTTACCCAGCTTCAAGATAACTATTATCATATTTGTATGGCCATTCTAGAAAGACCCATCACCAACTTACGTGTGTGTGTGTGTGTGTGTGTGTGTGTGTGTGTGTGTACCTGACAACCCTAAGCACAGTATGAAGATGGGGCTCTACCCATCTTCTCCATCAAGCCTTTCACAGAGAAGAATCACACCTTGCAGCAGAAAAAGCAGCAATTTTCCCTGTCAGATTTATTACTGTGAGTGAGGACCTTCACAAGGGAGTATGTCCAACGGCTGTGCAGCAAATGAAATTACAGACTGTGTTTAACCAAATTCACCGAGTTTTCACAGTCCCAGGCAGTTAATTACCATCATTTTCCCCACAGAAGGCCGGGTTCCTCAGTACCACTTACCCATTTAGCACTTCCTGGTAGTGACCAGTGCCAGCCTTCTGCCTCCATGGTGCCAGAAGTAATAACTTCCAGCGCAGAGCATGAATATTATGTTATTATATTTAATCTTCCCTCTGTGTGTTATCATTCAGTGTGACCACCCTTATGGATTGCAGACAATTAGGTAGCAAATCATATTGCTTCCATCTTGTGCCTCCTCCCCATATCTATGGTTTGCTTGCCAAGACCAGCCACTTTGTGCATCCAAGGCAAAGCATTCGCTATTGTTGCAATGCCTGATTGCTGCTCTGAGCCTGGCCACAACATAGGAGTAACATTGTGTCAGTTGCCCAGCCTCCCTGAAATGACTCTTGGAGGCTTTCAGCCTGAAATAGCATGTAGAACCACGCTTGCATAAATTCTGATTTTGATTTTCACTGTAACAATGGGCATTTGTTTTCCATTTCTAACTCCCCAGGTAGAAGGAAGTAAGGGGGGAGGGTTGTGCATGCTGAACCCATCATGCTGGTGACTGCAGGAAATCTGTGGATGAGCTGGGCTTGCTGAACTCAAAAAGCTCATGTTAGCAGAGAGGCACCAGGAAATCAGGAGCTACAGGTTGCAAACAAAATCTAGTTGCTTGTTCTATATAGTTTTCCAGCTTGAATTGAATAGAGTCTTGCTTACTGAAAATTTAGTCTCTTGGTCATCTATCTCAGAGTCTGTGAGGTGGGTCCTCAAGTCTTCCTTTAATATTCTGTCAATAAATATTTATGATGTGCCCATTGCAGTTTTCTTTTTAGAATTTCAAAAGAGCAAGATATGATTTTTTTTCTCACGATGGTCTTAGTGAAAGACAAAGTTCATAGGTGGAATAATTCATAGGATTTATTCCTCAACAGTCAGGTCCATAACAGAACAAAAGGAAACAAAGAAACATACAAGCACAATGATTAGACTAAAAGTGATAACCTTGCTTTGATGGCATCTTCTTCTTCTTCTTCTTCTTCTTCTTCTTCTTCTTCTTCTTCTTCTTCTTCTTCTTCTTCTTCTTCTTCTTCTTCTTCTTCTTTTTCTTCCTCTTTATCATCATTATTAATTTGTATATGTGACTCAGGATATTTTCACTTCGTTTATGACCCTGAATAAAAATGTAAATTTCCGTTACCTTCACCTTTATTGCTGTATAGATCTCTCAAAGAAAGAAGCCATTATCAGAAACAGAAGCATTTTCATGACAACACCAATGTGGGACCGTGAAAAGCAGTCTGTGGTTTGGTTGGGCAAGTCTCAACTTTCAGAGACCCAGTGAAAGATTTCACGAGGGACAGAAACAGTAGAGACAAATTCCCAGACACAAGTTGATTCCACAACTTCCCCAACTCCATTAGCCTGTGCTATCAATCTTATAGACAATGCTCCAAGCTCCCAGCATTCTGGCTAGACTCTACCCCTAGTCACCTGACCACAGCCAGGTATGCAGCCCACAGACAGATAGCCCAGCCCACCATAAAAGGGGCGGTTTGCCCCCTCCCTTCTCTCTTCTCCTCTCCTCTTTTTCTCTCTATCTTCCTTCCATTCTTTCCTCTCCTTCCCCTCCTCTTTCCCCTCCCCTTCTCCCTTTTCCCCTTCCTTTCTCCCCTTCTCTCCCCTCCTCTTCTCTTCTCTTCTCTTCTCTTCTCTTCTCTTCTCTTCTCTTCTCTTCTCTTCTCCTCTCTCCTCTCCTCCTTCTCCCTTCCCCCTCTCCATGCTGTCCACGTGGAGATGGCCAGCCCCTACTTTCCTATCTCCTCTCTCTCCTTTCTAAAATAAAACATCTTACAATCACACATTGCCTCCTTTCAACTAGACACCCTGAGCTTGCAGCCAAGAGACCAGACTGAACGGCCCCCTCCCTCCAGGACTCCCCTCAGCTGTCTCCTACCTGCTTTCTTAGGACTGGGCTACAGACACACAGCCAGCAGAGTGAGGCATGCCCAGACAGACACCTGTGTCCGCCCAGCCAGAGCGCTGGAACTCTGGTGGGACACGGGTCACTCGGTCACTCTATTCTAACCCTTTCACTCCCCCACTGCCCAGTGGTGTCCTGGTTCCAGGGCTGCAGAGCAAGCTGCTGGTTTACCAGCATATCCACAATGGTGAGTGCTGTGCTTGACACCCCAACATTTATTATGTCCACTGACTTTATAGCCCAAACCATCAGTTTCAACACCTCCTGATATGCTCTGGGAAGGACCAATGCATCTGCATGTTCAAAGCCAGGCATTGTGCATTGTTCCAGACAAATTCTGGGCATTCTGCCCTCTAGCTTGCACTCCAGAAATCTAACTTTGGATGCAAATAAGTGAAAGAGATCTTCAACTGGTGGCCTTGAATAACCTACTTCTTACCAGGAAACTGGACTTTTGGTATTTTAATTTTATGTCAAAATTTTACAAGTCAAAAATCACTTTGGAGAGGGCTGGAGAGATAGCTCAGTGGTCAGGAACATTCGTTGCTATTCCAGAGGACCTAGTACATGCATCAAACAATTCACATTGTCTTGTAACTACAGTTCCAGCGAGATCTGATATCCTCTTCTTCCTTCTCAGTGAGAAATGACATTTCCACATTCCTGGAAGGAGTTAGAAGAGTGCACAGATCTCATGAGACCTTCTGAAGTCATGGCCTTTTAAGGCAGCATTCAGCATCCTGGACCCATGCCAGCGAGGAGAGGGATGCCTGTTATTCCTTTTGCATCAGGACCACGTACAGAGCCCACCTAATGAGATCTAGGACTCTTACACAGTGGCTCCTCTGGTTTTTGTTAACCCTTTCATTTTCAATCTACGACTTAGCACTGGAAAGGCAACATTTGCCGAGACACTCGGACCCTCCCCTTCACAATTTTTACACTCTGGTATGACAAACAATCTAGCAGGGCAGGAGTTAATCAGATCAGTGATTTCAGGGTTAATGAATAACCTCGAGTCTGCAAGTCAGGGGAGCATTAGTACCTGTTACTACAGACAATGGTGCAAAGAACTCAAAATAATTAAAGCAAAACTCAACCCCTTGGGCGTAAGTGTAATATGCAGTACAGACCCACAATCCCTCTGTGTCTGTCTGGCAGGGAACTGAAGATGCATATAAATAATTGAAAAGGTTGATGCTTCCAGAATGGCACACGTGAGCAATTTTCATTCCTGTATTGACATGATTTCAAACCAGATTCTATATTATAATAGTAATTTAAGATGTCCCCATTTAAAAAAAACAATGTAAAAACTTTAATAATATTTTAATAAAAAATAAAGAAAAATGCAAAAATGAACAATATAATGTTGATGTGTGCTCTGAGTTGTTGAAATGAGAATAATAAAGACAATATAGCAACTGAAGATTTCTCTTAATGTAGTAAGAAAATGGAGATACAAAATTATTTATGGTGGCTATTATCATAAGCATACAATATTCTACATGCATAAAACAAGGAGATGAACATCAAATAGGAAAATTGGCTTGGAGACTTTTCTTCTTACTTTTATTTTAAGACAAAAACCTCTGGAATATTAATGCTTATATCCACAGATCTCTGCTGATTTTAGCTTTGGTCAGAGAAGGTTCTGGATGCAGTAGGCATGGACGATGCCATCTCAGATCTGGTAAAGTGCTAAGAATACCTGACCACTGAGCTCTCATCACCAAGAAGGACACTGAGATCAGCTTTCCACTTCCAAGGCTCAGGAAGGTGTTTGGAAAGAGTACTCAAACAGGCTGTCCTGACCTGACAGGCCAGAGCACCCAAGAGCTCACCACAGCTCTGGTACTACTTGCCCAAGACCTGCATGAGATTACGCCAGTCCAAATCCCAGCATGGATGGGCAGGACTTGGAAGATTCCACCCCTAACTGAGGAGCCATCGGTTTAGGTGGCTGCTAAGGGAAGGGAGCCACTTTTCTTCAGTCCTGTAGGCACTGGCAAGTTGCCTGTGTTGCCGGAATAACCTCTCAGGCAGGCTCACGCAGGCAACTCAAATTAAACTCAGAGGGTCATTGTAAAACAAGGGAATGAATGACAGGAATGGGGGAATGAGTGAGATCAACACATTGCATTCATGAGCAGACGGGATACATTTTATAGTGTTTAAGAAGAAAACAACCAAAAGACAAAGATAAGAAGTACCCAAATGATTTCAAAATGCCCTGGCCTACTCCACTGACCTGGCGAGAAGCTTCTTCCTAAGTTCCCTTTGCAGAAAGCCTCATCCCTATGGAAAGGTTAACATCTGTTGCTCTTGCAAATGCCCCTCCCTAAAATTCACATAGATTCAATTTTACTTAACCATTACCAGACAGACACTCTTGGTAGGTGTCATAGTCAGGGTTTTCTATTCCTGCACAAAACATCATGACCAAGAAGCAAGTTGGGGAGGAAAGGGTTTATTCAGCTTACTTCCACATGGCTGTTGATCACCATAGGAAGTCAGGACAGGAACTCAAGCAGGTTAGGAAGCAGGGGCTGATGCAGAGGCAATGAAAGGATGCTGCTTACTGGCTTGCTTTCCCTGATTTGCTCATCTTGCTTTTAGAACCCAGGATACCAGCCCAGGAATGGCACCACCGACAATGGGCTAGACCACCCCCCCCATCACTAATTGAGAAAATGCCTTACAGCTGGATCTCATGGAGGCATTTCCTCAAGGGAGGCTTCTTTCTCTGTGATAACTCCAGCTTGTGTCAAGTTGACAAGCAAAACCAGCCAGTACAGTAGACTATGTAATACATCAAGGAGTTGATGTCTTCAAGGTTAGGCACAAGGGTGCTTGGCTACATTTTCCTATTTTCTGTTTCCTGATTGTCTCTGTTAAAGTTATTTTCCCTGCAATTCTCATTTACAGGTTTTCTGCCTCTGTAGTTCCTAGGAGCATGGCTTATTTCTCTCTGAATTTCGTTACAATTACAATTATATAGGTTTGTTTTAATCTGAGTTTAGCCTGGTTTCCTTTCTCATTTCATGGTACACCTAGTTGTTTCCATACTAAGATTTTATGCTGTCTTTGCATATGAATGCTTGCTGTGTAATATCCAATCTGATGCATTTAAAGTAGCTGGTAGCCAGCATCAGTCCCGATAAACTCAATTTGGGGCCCTTATTTGGTGTGTGTGTGTGTGTGTGTGTGTGTGTGTGTGTATGTGTATGTGTATGTATGTGTATGTATATATGCATGTATGTATGCATGTATGTATATATGTATGCATCTGTATGTGTGTAGGTGCATGTGTATGTGTATATGTGTGTGTATTTGTATGTAAATGTGTATGTGGAGACTGGAGGTCAGCCAGCCACTGAGGTTTTCCCTCAGAAGCCATCCATCATGTTTTTGTTGGTTAGTTGGTTTTGAGACAGCATTTCACCTGGAGCTTAAGGATTCCCCTAGTTTGGACAATCAGTGAGCCCTAGGGCCCACTGTTCATGTCACCCTTACTAGAGTATCAGCGTGTAGACTCAGTAGTGCCACAGCCTTCTTTGGATATGTGTGCCAGGGACTGGACACGGATGCTCATGCTCATGTGCTACTTCTCTGGTTGATGGATCTTTCTTCAGTCCTTAGGTATTCCTTGAAAACCTATTTTGTATTCTGCTATTCAATAACACAATAATTTTGAAGATATTTCTGCCTTCCCTTCCTTTTTTCTTTCTTTCTTCTTTGCCTTCTTTCTTTCCTTCTGTATTTCATTCTGTGTATATGTGTGCAAGCATTCATACATGCTCATGTGTGCCTTGTGAGTTCAGGTGCCCACGGAAGCCCGAAGAGAGCTTTAGACATTTCAGAGGTAGACTTACAGGTGATTGTGAGGAAGAGAACTAATGTGTGGAAGAGAACTCAGGTCCTCCAGAAGAGAAGAAAGTTCTCTTAACCAGTGAGTCACCTCTTCTCTCAAAATTAGTTTTGAATTTTAAATTTCAATCAAAATCTGTTTTCTCTCTTTTGATCAGAGCACCTGTGTCCCGCTGTTTATGCCTTGATGTACAGAGCCTTACATGTTCACATATAATTTTTCCTACAGAAAATGTTCTGCATTCCTGACATCTGTGGGGACACATTTACATTTTTCTGACTCTTTTGATGATTCTACCTTTTTTCCCTTAATCATATGGATGTCATGTTCTCAATGACAAGCATGTTCCATGCATGCCTGCATTATGATATTGCTAACAGAAAATAACAGGGGGAAAAGAGAGAGCTAACTGACTTAAACATTCTACATCTGCCTTTTCTAGTTCTGCCTGTCTTTAAAAACATGTATTGACACCTGATCTCAGATTTTGGTCATGAACACAAAAGGCTTGTGTGTCTTCTCACTTAAAGGATCAACTCTAGGCTCTGTTCATTTTCCCTGCTCCTGACCTGAACCTCAAGAGGTTTGGTTTCCTCTTTCAGTATCCAGTATCTCCTATGAGTATCCAGACACCCTCCCTTCTGGTGGCCTCTGCCATATACTCCAAACATCTCCATTAAAACCTAGGAAGAAGTTCCTGTTCCTAGCTGGAACATGGTCCCCAGACCACAATGCAGCTAACCATAATTCCCCCTGCCCGTTTTCCCCAGTCACATTCTCTGTGAGGGGCACAGTCATGAAGATGGACAGAGCCTCTTCTTTCTTGAAGGAGTTATCTCCTGGCTCTCCTGCAGATGGTTTCTGGATCATTGGTCTTGACAGTCCCTGTTTGTCTTTCCAGTTAAATTTGTTCCTGGCTATGTTCTTTCTGGTTTACTTTTGTATATGAACATTAGTATCAATTTATGTAACTCTGTAAATAGCTCACAGGTAAGAAAGCTAGGGATGAGTTTAGAAGATGAAGGAGGGGGAAAGAGAGAGAGAAAGGAAGGATGGTGTCACTTCAAAGATCCCCACAATCCAGCGAGGGATGCCTCTTCTCTGCGGACTGGAGCCCCGCCCACTCTGCATCATGAGTTTAAGCATACACCATCTGCCCACAGTTTTGGTCACCCCGACCATGTGGGTAAAAGCCAGGGCATCGCTAAGCACATTCCAGAACGGACTCTTCACCCATCTCTTTGTATTTTCTTCCCATATATTCCCAAGAACAGATAGTGTCCAATTTAAAAAGAAAGCTGGAAAGCCAGCTGGACCAGCCCCATGTGAGTCAGTCAGTCCCTGCACCCTCCTTTAGGGCCACATTCTCAACCTCTCCGCCTCTTCCCGCTCTTCTCAGCAGTTTTCCAGACACATGACCTTAGCCTGGAAGGCTGCATTCGGCTCCAGTTCCCATGCCCTCTCGCTTGCCCATTTCTCTGCTCACCTCCAGACTCGGCTTTGTAGACAAGAATCTGACTGTGCTCTTCCCCACTCCATGCCCTTCAGTGTTCTGTGGCTCTTCTTGAATGGTGCTCTCAACTCTTCTTTATGGCTCATTGGACTTTGTGTGGTCCAGCCTCTGCTCATGCCATGCTGCCTGACACATCCACTGGTTGAAGGATTGTTCTTCATGCCCTCATCTACCCTCACAGGAGGCTCTCTGGGCCTGTGTCTCCACTGTGTTCCTGGTTCTTTCATCCACTAATTTCCCAATCCCAATGACCTCTCAGATACTCACTGTCTGCAGAGAAAATGGCAAGACCAAAGGAAGAGCAGTGAACCAAACCCTGTAAGTTTCCTGAATGTAAACATCCTCAAGATTTGGGGTTCTGGCATCGGCAGGAGCTTCGGAGAACTCAACAAAGTTTACTTACTTGCAGATAGGCTCATTCCAGTATTCCAGTTTATGAATATAAAACTCATACCTTCTTTACACAGGCTCCCATAATTACTGTAGTTCGGATTACAGCTTACCATTTGAGATTTTTATTTCAAGCACTCCAATAACAAAAGGCGACCGCTTCCTCATTATCTCCAGGGCTGCCAGGTGTTCTTCCCTCCTCAAATTGTTAAAGAAAGCACACAAAACATATGTTTTCCATTGTTCCCTGTATAATCCAGAGCCATAGAAATGCTGGCTGTTCACACGCTCAGCAGGAATGGGTGAGCATGAAATATTCATGAGCTCCATGCTGGTGATTATTAAGCAAAGGCCAATGCTGGCAAGTTTGTCATTTTTTAACTATAAAACATGTGGTTATTTATTAAACAACTGAATAGTTACTAGGTGATAGGTCTCATTATAATCGAGGCTGAGACTGATTTCCCTGCCTGGGAAGTATATTGGATACTCTTAAAGGACGGAAACTCTTGGCAGATATAAATGCATGCAGGAATTGGTACAACCGATGCTATCATCCTCGAAGTTAGAAAATGGCATCCGCCATCCTGTTTCTTTTAATTTCCAGTGGAGAAATGGAGCAGCAGTCCCTGGGACTTGAGATTGTCAGAGCTGGGCAGAAGTGTTTCTCTGCTATTGCTAGATCTCGTGAAACACTACATTTTGCTAGGGTTATTTTGCTAGGGACCCTCCCTCAGCACCCGTGGAGGAGGAAGCAGAAATAGTTCCAGGTCATCTCCTGCATCAGCCATAGGCTAGGGTGCTGGATTACAACACACCTTATTTTCCTTTTATTGACTACCATATCCAGTATTTCCTCCTAAAAATGAGCATTACTCTATACATAGAAGCAGATGGGAAAGCTATGGGCCAGTCACTTGCTCAAGCCAGATGTCAGGAAACGTCTGACCTCTGAGATCTAAGGACACAGTTGTTGACTTTGGAATTCTGAGGAATCGACCACATGGTTTTGGCTTCCTAATCCACAAAAGAGAGGCCCTAAAATGAATAGAAAAGAATATGAAAAAGAATGCTTAATCCTGTTACTTTACAGCCCTTTAGCCATGTAACAACTGGGGGCATTTTAGAATTACTTTTGGAGTAGACACATGCCCAGGGTTCCTGTCCCAGTGAGCCTTCTCCATCTTTCTCCAATAGTAAGTTTCAGGTGATAAAAATGAGCAGCTTTGCTACTACAAACTGATCAGCGGAGATGGCCAGTGGGCACACAAAGAGGAAAACTTCTCATGAAATACCAAAAGTTTGAAACACTTCTTATCATAAAATATAAGAAAAAAGAATGGCTTCCTTAAGAGTGCATAGGATAACCACTCATAAAATCCTATGCATAAGATAAATAACATTCGCAGCATATAGCCTATGTGATAAATAACACAGGTTAGATAACATCTAGGCAAAGAACTGGCATGCATCTCTTAGGAAGATCAAGGCTGGCCAAACAGAGGCAGCCTTTTCCTGCAGAGGGGATGCTGCCTGTGGCTTAGGGAGAAGTCTAGAGGGCATGGATTCAAAGCATACTCGCCTCCAGGTGTGTCATTCTGTCCAGGCGATGCAATGGCCTTGTGCCCCTTCCTATTCATTTAGGAGACAGATACAAGTTCCTCCTCCATAGACTAATTTAAGGACTACACAAGAGGCATTTAGAAAGCTGTCAGATTAAGAGTGTCACGGGAGCTGCTGTGCCTGCATGCCATTACTGTTGTTGCAGTGGACTATCTCAAAGGCAAGCAAAGTAGAAACCAAGAGGCTGTCACAGGCGAACAGTATGCTCTAAGTGTAGGGGCTTACACATCTGAATGTAAACCAAGTTTCTGGGAGAATTTAGGGAAAATTTACTACGTTACTGTCTGTTTGGAGATCAACATAGAAATCTTGGTGATACAGGTGAGGAAAGGAGGCCATGATCCACAGTCTAAAAGAAAATCTGCGACATCAAGCCGAGACACATAGCATTATGTCTTTCAAAGGAATGACTGAGCCACGACGAATAAAGTAAATAATATTTACAACTCGATTGAAATAGTAAATTTATGTTGTGTGTGTGTGTGCTAGGCAAGTACTCTTGCATTTAGCTATATTCAAAGCATTTAAAAAATGGTTTTTATCCACTTATCAGAGAGTGCATACACTGTGTGTTCTTTTGTGATTGAGTCACCTCACTCAGGATGATATTCTCCAGATCTATCCATTTCCTTAAGAATTTCATAAATTCATTGTTTTTAATAGCTGAGTAGTACTCAATTGTGTAGATGTACCACATTTTCTGTATCCATTCCTCTGTTGAGGGACATCTGGGTTGTTTCCAGTTTCTGACTATTATAAATAAGGCTGCTATGAACATAGTGGAGCATGTGTCCTTATTACATGTTGGAACATCTTCTGCGTATATGCCCAGGAGTGGTATAGCTGGGTCCTCAGGTACTACTATGTCCAATTTCCTGAGGAACCGCCAACCTGATTTTCAGAGTGGTTGTACCACCTTGCAATCCCACCAGCAATGAAGGAGTGTTCCTCTTTCTCCACATCCTCAACAGCATCTGCTGTCACCTGAGTTTTTGATCTTAGCCATTCTGACTGGTGTGAGGTGGAATCTCAGGGTTGTTTTGATTTGCATTTCCCTGATGACTAAGGATGTTGAACATTTCTTTAGGTGCTTCTCAGCCACTCAGTATTCATCAGTTGAGAATTCTTTGTTTAGCTCTGTACCTCATTTTTAATAGGGTTATTTGGGTCTCTGGAGTCTAACTTCTTGCATAAACCACAAGAAACTCAAGAAGAAGGAAAGCCAAAGTGTGGATACTTCAATCCTTCTTAGAAGGGGGAACACAATACCCATGGAAGGAGTTGCAGAGACAAACTGTGGAGCAGAGACTGAAGGAAGGACAATAGAGAGACTACTCCACCTGGGAATCCTCCCCATATATTATCACCAAACCCAGACACTATTGTGGATGCCAGCAAGTTCTGGGTGACAGGAGCCTGATATAGCTGTCTCCTGAGAGGCTCTGCCAGTGCCCAACTAATATAGAAATAGAGGCTCACAGTCATCCATTGAACTGAGTACAGGGTCCCCAATGAAGGAGCTAGAGAAAGGACCAAAGGAGCTGAAGGGTTTGCAGCCCCTTCGGACGAACAACAATATGAACTACCTAGTACCCTCAGAGCTCCCAGGGACTAAAAACCACCAATCAAAGAGCACACATGGTGGGACTAATGTCTTCATCAGCATATGAAGCAGAGGATGGCCTAGTCGGTCATCAAGGGGAGGAGAGGCCCTTGGTCCTGTGAAGGCTCTATGCTCCAGTATAGAGGAATGCCAAGGCCAGGAAGCAGGGGAGGGAACAGGGTATGTTTTTTTTAATTTTATTTATTTTTTCCTTTTTGGAGGGGAAACCAGGAAAGGAGATATCATATGACATGTAAATTTAAAAAATATCTAATAAAAAAGAAAAATATTTGTTTTTTAAATAATATTTTTATTGAAAATAGATTATTGTCTCATACAATACATCCCCACCATGGTCTGCTTCCCTCCACTCCTCTCAGCTCCCCCATCCCCTAGATGTACTCCTCCTCCATTTCCTCTTCAGAAAAGAGCAGACCTCTAAGAGACAACAGAGAGACTCAGGACAAAATAAGATGCACTAAGATGAGGCGAAAGCCTTCATATTGAGGCTAGACAGGGTAATCCAATAAGAGGAAAAGAGTTCCAAGAGTGGGTGGAAGGGCCAGAAGCACACTAGCTCCCACTCTTAGGAGTCTCACAAGCACACCAAGCTAACAGCCATAACATATACACAGAGGACCCGGCCGGCACAGACCCATGCTTGTCTCATTCTCTGTGAGCCGGTGTGAGCCCTGCTTCATTGATTCAGTGCACCATGTTCTCCTGGTGTCCTCCATCCCCTCTGACTCCTATAGTCTTTCCTCTCCCTCTTCTGAGGAGTTCCCTGATCTCTGAAGGGAGAGATCTGAGTTTCTTTGAGGAGGGGTGAGAGCTATACTTACTTGCAGGTATTCGGATAAGTATTTGAGTGCTACTAAAGCTTAACCTGGTTTAGGAGAGTAGCTGGAGGTGTTTCTCCTGTGCTTCTTAAGGCCTCACCAGCCACTTCCTGTTTTGGGACAAATTCTTACTCACATGCCCAGGCTAGCCTCGAACTCATCTGATAGCCCAGGGCCTTGAGCTTGCAAGCCTGCTTCTCCTGCTCAGGGTTTCAGGGGTTACACAACCTGTGCTTCTCCCAACCTTTCTATGCCGTATTGATGATTGTGTGTGCATGTGTGTGTGCATGTGTGTGTGTGCACATGTGTGTTTATGTATGTGGATGTTATGTGTATATGTTGATGTGTGGTTTTTATGTATCTGTTGTTTTTATGGTGTGTGTATATATTTGTGAGCATGTGCGTTTGTGGGTTTGTATGTGTTGATGTATATTTTTCTCTGTTGCTTTTATGGTATATGTGCATATTTGTCTGTGTTCTGTGCATGTGTCTGTATGTGTGTATGTTTACATGTGTGTTTATGTATGTGTATATGTTGATGTGTGTTTTGTGTGTCTTGTTTTCATGGTATATGTATGTTTGTGAGCATGTGTGTTAGTGTGTTTTTATGTGCTGATGTGTATTTTTCTGTGTCTGTTTTTATGGTGTATGTGTCTGTGTGTGTGTGTGTCTGTGTATATGTCTCTGTGTGTGTGTGTGTCCATTTGTGTGTGATTACTGTACTGTTATCTCAGTCTCCCAACATTCATTTTCATCAAGATAAAGCAGGTTTAAAACAACTTGCAATCATTGCTTAGATCTTCAGAAAAATCCTCTTGTGATACTTCTAACCATAAAAAAATAAAAATCCCAGAATGAGTCAGGAAGCTTGCACAGTGGAGAAGAGAATCTTCCATGAGCTGACAGCTGCTCCCGGGCACTCATGTATGAGTCTGTCTCCATAAATTTACAAGTGGGCTTTATTAAAAGGAGTGACTTCTTCGAAGCCTCTCATGCTATTAAAGCTAAGTGGGGGAGGGGTTTTTAAAATTTAAAACCACCCTCAGCTTCCTTCCCATAGAGCATCATTTTATGCAAATTGCACTTTGTAGTCACTGCGGAGTCACTTAAAGCATTTTATTTCTTCCATGTGGGTGCAGCCTCAAGGTCTTCAGCTTTTGCACCAGTGCCTGGAGGAGGCCGCTTTTCAGAACTGTCTTTCAAAAGGTGCTTGGAAAAGATTTTCCAAGAACTGTCAGTAACATCCAATCCCACGCTGGAGATCAACACTCAGATAGGAGACTGTACTCATTATTTGCAATGTTTCCAGCAAGACTAGTGACCATGATGGGTTGTGTCAATGGTGAGGCCAGGAACTGACAGTTCGTAGCTTGCTCTGCAGGCGCGAGGCACAGAGTCGGCTTCTGGACGCATGCGCACGACCGTGGGTTCTTACCCTCAACCCCTTCTCTTCTGGGATGCCTTGTCAAGCGCAGGCTGGGCCCAGCCAACAAAACACAGTTGCCCCTTCCTCTTCCCGGTCCTCACCAGGCGCTATTGCTTCCTCAGTGCAGCGCTCTCACCTTACTGACAAGATTCTGGTTCACAGCTTTCACACCTCCATAGTGGGGATATGTGACTTCGTCCGCTTAGTATTTGTATCACGCTTGGCAGGACTTAGCCTTGGACGGAGACTATATAAGAGATCGTTAGAGAAAAACAAGAGAAGTGAGCCGGGGAGCACCGTCACTGGGATCCTGGTCTAGGAGTGGGGTGTTGTGAGGAGACGACGGTGGTGGGCATCCTGCCTGCCCACCTTTCCTGGCATCATTACATCTGTGACTTTGTATTCAGGTTAGTTATGACTTTGTTTTTTTACGGCTCTCTCCATGGGCACTTGAGCCTCATCAGGGCAGGGACACGGAATGTGTTGCTCTATGTCCCTACTTTGCTTAGATCTATCATTTACTACCCAGTGAAATGCTAGGAATTTTGCATAGACATAATATTTATAATTTGTGACCAGACTGAAAATTGAAAATTAAAATCTCTCTCCTCTCTTCTATCTTTTTGCTCATCTCTCTCCCTCTTCCTCTCCCTCTCCCCCCACCCCCTCTCTCTCCACAACATATATTTCTCTTCTTTTTCCAAGCCAGGATGTAAACATCAGTTCCCTGCCTCTTCTCTCAGCAGCTATGAGTCTGGTTCTGGAGGGATGATGCTGGGGCACAAAGTGTTTCCTGCCTGTACCGGAAGGTCCTAGAGCAGAGGTCCAAACCTTGTGTGCTGTTAGCTGAGGTTTAAATCCGTTCAACTCCACACCTGGCTTTTGATAGCCTCGAAAGACTTCCCGGAGGATCTTGGGATGGAAAAATTATCTTTCAGTTCTTCCGGTGCTCTGTGCACACTCTACCTGGCAGGTGCGCCAGGCACATAACGCATTCAGCAGTAATTGCTTCTGGAATCCTAAAACCGCACACTGTTTCAGCACCTGGGAGGGATTTGACTGAATGCCCATATTAGCCTGATGCTCAGATTGAAGAAAAAAAGGTAACGCCTGCTTTTGACATCTTAACAGCATTTGTGTGAACCTGCAGGTACACCGTACCCTGTGAGCCAAAGCCAGTCCCACCCCCACATCCTCCCCTGGAACACTTACTTCTATCCTCTGTGTGTCGGTGCCTTCTCCAGAATTCACCCACACCTAATTCTCACTGTCGCTGCAAACAGCATTTTGATGTTGCATCTATGGAAGTTCAAGGTCATGTTAGAGAATAAAATCAAATTAATGAGGGTCAGACATTTGGAACAACCATGTCACATTCCAGGGTGAAATCCATAAGGGGAGGGCAGCTTTCGAGGTTATGTAGACACAGGGACAGCATGTGTGGATATTGCAGGGTCAGGACTAGCTGGCTAGCCAAGAGTCACTTCGAGGGACTCACTGGGTACACAGTAGTTGTTCAGAAGTAAGTCTGAGCGATTTTGTACAATGACCAACTGTTCTGGCTAGCTTTATGTTAATTTGACACAGGCTAGAGTTATCTGAGGGGAGGAAACCTCAATTAAGAAACTGCCTCCATAAGATCTGGTTGTAGGCAAACCTGTAAGGCCTTTTCTTGATTAGTGATTGATGGGGAAGGGCTCTGCCTATTGTGGGTGGGGTCAGCCTTGGGCTGGTAGTCCCGGCTTTCATAAGAAAGCAGGCTGAGCAAGCCGCGGGGAACAAGCCGGTAAGCAGTACCCCTCCATAGCTTTTGCAACAGCTCCTGCCTCCAGGCTCTTTGCCCCTTTTGGGTTCCTGTCCTGACTTCATCAGAGATGAATAGTGATATGAAAGCTTAAGCCAAATAAGCCCTTTCCTCCCCTCATTATTTTGGTCACGGTGTGCCATCCCAACCATGGTGATCCTGACTAGGACACCAACTACCCTGGTTTGTTTGGGACCTGTGATTTTCATGGCTGAAAACAGGAACATCTTAGGGAGAGATTAGCCAGCCGGGGCAAAGTGACCTCCTAGGTAGTACACACCAGCTTTGGAATTTTCTGATATCTCCGACTCACTCAGGTAGCTCAGGCTGGCAACCTAGGTCTCAGATAGGGCCGGGTTCCCTGTCTTCTTCCTAGACAGGACAGTCAAAGCACAGGGCTGCACCTGTGTCCAGGGGACAGTGCCCTCCCCCACAGGGGGAAAGGACACACAGCAGAAGAAAGAGGTAAGGCTCTTTGATGTCTCGACACACCCTTTTATTTCTTTTCATTCTCCTTTGAGGCAAAGAATCGTGGACCCAGACATGGAAGTGCTTTTAAGTAGCATTTCAAAGGCGAGGCTGATTCTCTGAAAAGCCATCAAATGCATTGTCTCATCCTATAACAGCTCCTGCCCAGCAGATGGACAAGATGCCTTTGACGGACACATTGACTGGGATGTCATCAGAAGGGTGAAGATGGCCACGTTCAGTCAGGGAAGTAGCAAACAGAAGCAGGAGACCCGGTGACCCTGGCCCTGAAATATGGCTACTGTTCCTGCAGTGACTGAAATATGGCTACTGTTCTTGCAGTGACTGAAATATGGCTACTGTTCTTGCAGTGAGGGTAAAGTCGAGCTCCTGAGGCCAGGATGCGAAGCAAAGAATTGAAATCAGTGTGTGTAAAGAAGACTCCTGGGAAAGGGGAGAAACTGAGGGAAGGGGGGTGGCAAAGTAATTGTGAACAGAGTTCAGACATCCTCTGCTGCACCAGCAAAATGAAGCAAGAGGCTTCTACACAGGAAGAGGGCAGATCAAGGAGTGCCCAAAGCCACTGAATGGAAGTTCTGACCTGAATCTCAAAGTTCTGATACAGCTTAACAAACAAACAAACAAGTAAATGCCCATATCAAACCAAGGACACTGGTGATGTAACCCATTTCAAGAATTCAAACAATGAGGGTGCTATGTCTGAGGCCAGACAAGGAGCCTGTGTTCTTCCCAATTAATTAGAGGGTCCCTGTGCCCGCACTGCCTTTTGTCACATCTCTAGCTTTTCATTTGACTTTTACTTTTTCATTTTTAAAATAATTACATACAAGAGTACTCACATAATTTCCACTCCTACCTCTTCATCTACCAGCTTTCTTTCCAAGCCCCTCAGTCCTTCTCAAACACATGACCCCTTCTTTAGCTACTATTGTTAAACATGTATACATACACACTCAGAGAGAGACAGAGACAGTGACAGAGAGACAGAGACAAAGAAACAGGGACACACACTCATAGAGTATACTACAAATGAACACAAGTAAATGCAATTTCAGAAAGGTTTCAGGGGCTGGAGTGGTGGTTCAGGGGTTAAAAGCACTTGCTGGTATTGCAGAGGACCCAGGTTCAATTCCCAAAACCAACAAGGGTGGCTCACACATATACATATACACTTAACTCCAGTGCCAGGGCATGCCCCACCCTCCTTTAGCCCCAACGTGTTCAAGGCACAGAGAACCAAGAATACTTTTTTGGGGTCACCTACTCATATTCTAATAGTTTTTGGAAAGTTAGGAAGGTAGGATTATTGGCCCTGTTATTCTTTAACATGCAGCGTGCTGTCCTTGAAAGTCTGGGGATCCAAATTTCCCAGCTATCAACTGTGCTGTTGAGTAAGAACAAATGTGGTTTCTATAGCTCTGTGCCATTATCGTATATGATTGTTTTTTTTTTAATATCTACAATTTGGTCTATATTATTATTGATCTACTCCAGGGCATTTATTGATCTAAAAATGATACAAAATTGGGATCTTTATCAAATAGACCATGCCCAGAGGTTTGGCCAAATCCAACTGTTGATGCTCCTGACTCCTAAAAATAATTACAGCAAATTCTGCCTGTGGAGTTTCATCTTGAAATGCTGGACCAGGAGTAGAGACAAAATCCACGATTGCTAAGCAACTGAATGAAGGGCATTCTAACATACTGAAGGATTCCTGTCACATGTTACAAAGGAGGTATTATTTTAACTCCATTTTTTTTCTTATAAAAAAAAGTGTTGGAACTCGGCTGAGCAGTGGTGGCACACGCCTTTAATCCCAGCATTTGGGAGACAGAGGCAGGCAGATCTATGAGTTTGAGACCAGCCTGGACTACAGAGTGAGTTCCAGGACAGCCAAGGCTACACAGAGAAACCCTGTCTCAACACCCCCCCCCCAAAACAACAATAACAACCAAACAAACAAACAAACACAAACAAAGAAATCATTGGAACTCCCTGTGGTCATTAGCAGTTTGGCATGGACATCTGTGCTTTGATGTAGCTCTTTAAACCATAGACCACATGTGTTCCTACTGTCTGTTTAAGTAAGGACAAGAAGCAAGCTGACCAAGGCCAAAGTGCTAACTTATTTTAAAATATGCAGTCCAGAGCAGAGCATTCTGTGTGTTTTATAGATATGAACTCATTCTTTTTCTCATTGACCTTTTGAGGTAAATCTTATTCTTATTTTTCATATAAGGAATGACGTGACAGAGTGCTTAATCAATTATGAAACAGTCTCTGTGGTCTCAGATCTCTCTCTGTTTATATTTTGTGTCCCTGGGACCAAAGAAAGTATTTGAGCAAAGTAACTTAAATTGAAAAGATATAATGTGGCTCATAGCCTCTGAAGACTCAGTTCTGATCCAAGGAAGAGCATGATGGGGGCAGAGGTATTCAGGGAAGACTGAGGGGAGGACTCAGGGGAGGACTCGGCAGTGAGGAGGGAGGACTCAGCAATGAGGAGGAAGGACTCAGCAATGAGGAGGGAGGACTCAGGGAAGGACTCGGCAGTGGGGGGGAAGACTCAGGGGAGGACTCGACAGTGAGGAGGGAGGACTCAGCAATGAGGAGGGAGGACTCAGGGGAGGACTCAGCAGATGGGAGGGAGGACTTAGCAATGAGGAGGGAAGACTCAGGGAAGGACTCGGCAGTGAGGGGGGAAGACTCAGGGGAGGACTTGTCAGTGAGGAGGGAGGATTCAGGGGAGGACTTGGCAGTGAGGAGGGAGGACTCAGCAATGAGGAGGGAGGACTCAGGGGAGGACTCAGCAGTGAGGAGGGAGGACTTAGCAATGAGGAGGGAAGACTCAGGGAAGGACTCGGCAGTGGAGGGGAAGACTCAGGGGAGGACTCGACAGTGAGGAGGGGAGACTCAGCAATGAGGAGGGAGGACTCAGGGGAGGACTCAGCAGATGGGAGGGAGGACTTAGCAATGAGGAGGGAAGACTCAGGGAAGGACTCGGCAGTGAGGGGGGAAGACTCAGGGGAGGACTTGTCAGTGAGGAGGGAGGATTCAGGGGAGGACTTGGCAGTGAGGAGGGAGGACTCAGGGGAGGATTCAGCAGTGAGGAGGGAGGACTCAGGGGTAACATAAGCCCCCAAGAACTGGCCCTGAGTGACTCACTTCCTTCGGAAAAAGGCTCAGACTCCACAAATAGTACTATGATAATTAGTTTTTTATCTCAAGTTGACACAAACTAAAATATTCTGGAAAGAGGACTCTCAACTGAAAATGCCCCCATCAGATGGAGTAGCAGTGAGACACAACTGTGGGAGATTTTACGGTTGATGATTGATGTGAGAAGACATAGCCACTGTGGGCACCTGAGAGGTGTAAGGAAGGCGGCTGACTGTGAGCCTGGAGCACAAGCCAGTGAACCATGGTCTCTGCTTCCGTTCCTGCTTCTAGCTTCCTGCCTTGATTTCCTACCCCGACTTCCCTTCTTGGTAGACTACAATCCATGAACCAAATAAATCCTTTTCTCTTCAAGGTGCTTCTGATCATGGGGATTTATTACAGCGATATAAAGCAATCTCAGATTAGTTCCATCTTCTGGAGATAAAATATTCTGATCATGACTCCATGGGGGACTCTACTCATTCAAAGTATAACACTGCTGTAAGACTATTTCAACACATTACCCAACACCTACACATCTTGAATAACTCAACTGGAAATTTTAAGCACTCATATTTATGCACACATGACATATGTAATTATAGTTACATTTATATGTAATATAAATATGTATGCAAGTAAGTACATATGGGTGTATATATTTGTCATCTATTTTTTATTATCAATCAACTATCCAGTTATTTATCATCTATTATCTCCTCCCTATATCTTTCTATATGTGTATATATGTATGTATGCATATATAGATATGTATATATGTATTTATGTATGAGTTACCTTTTTGAAGCTGTGATAAAACACCATGAACAGGGCAATCTATAGAAGGAAGAGTTTATTTGGACTTACAGTGACAGAAGGAGAGTCCTTAATTTCAGGTGCGGCATTGCAGCAGAAAGCTGAGAGATCGCACTATAAACTTGGAGCAGAGACAGCAGACAACAAGCTGGAAATAAAGATAGGCCGTTGCTAGAGGTGAGCCCTACTCTTTAGGTTCAGGTGAGGTGACACAGTCGGACAAAGGTTGAAGACTGACGATCTCTGGCCTTGTAATTCGCTATTATTTTGTGCTAATAAGTGCTGGTTTCTTGCTGTTCTGTGGCTAAATGATGCTGGTTTCTGGTAATAAACTCCCACTGGTGGTGGCAGAGGATAAAAGACTTAATTATTTTGCTTCTTTTCTCTGACTCAGACTTCTCATTGGCCAGGTGAGAGGCTTGACATTTCTTAATTCCTTGTGAGTCAGAGAAACAAGAAAGGAAAAGAAAAGAAAAGAAAGGAGAGGAAAAGAAAAGAGAAAGAAGGAAAGAAAGGCATTCATACAGAGGCACACATACACTAAGCAGAGAAGGACTAAATTACCTCTTTATTGTTTTTCTTAGTATGCATATTTCCTCAGGAAACTTGATCACATGGTTTTCATAAGTTCATAGGAAGTTTAAGATTATAATTCAGGTCAACGGTCGATAAGACTAAAGTAATAACAGCAGAACTGTTTTACATGTCTTTTTATTAAGACGAGTATCTGACTAAACACACATTATCTGTTACTAAGCTCATTATAAGTTTAAAGCAGTAGTTTTATGTCACAAGGCATCGTAGTTTTGTCAGTAGACAAATCATCTGCCTAGCATCTTATTATATTTGTGTAGATAAACCAGTCAATATTTTACTTTCTGTCCTTGTACTTACAATAAATTGCCCATTTCCAGTGTACGAACTTCAGTTACCAGGCAATCCATGGTCTCACACCTAACCTAAAAGGAATGTTTCCCCCAATTGTAAATTTGTTCTAAGCCTGCTTTCTATCCTAGTGCAATTAGCCCATGTCACATGAACATTTACTGAGCTCTATTTGCAGCTTTTAGAGAGCTGGAAATTACTTGTATAAATTTAGAAATTCTTTAAAATCATTATCAAAAGTTATCAACTTGTCAATTTTTCTATATAGCATTACTACATAACAGTGCATCTTTATGTTAATCTGCACAAGATATACCCATTAGGGTGGGCTAACATCCAGGTGACATCAGGCTATGTAATAGTGACAGGAAAAGGCATATCAGCAGTATGTAGCATTCCTGAGATGAAATCTCTGAAGACCCTGAAGTCCAGAGTTTACCCAGTGAAGCCATGCAGAACAGTGGACTAGCTCTAAAAAATGACTTGCATTCCTGTAGCCTTTCACAGGTGGCTTGTGAAAAGCTATCATCGCTCAGTGCCATCCTCTAGTGACCTCTCTAAATGGCAGTGTTCCCAGGGGATCAAGTATCCACACATGTGAACCTGTGTGGGTCATCTTTACTTAAGCCACCACAATATGTATTGTAGAAAATTATCAGAAAGGAAAAGCATCTTCCATTTCGATGATAAAGTGATTCCAAGGTGCTTATCCATCTTGAGATCCAGGCCGACAGCTGTCCCTCTGCCTGTGAAAGTGGTGACTGAGTTTATACCAGGGACCAGCATTTCCTCAGCCTTCATTATTGAGTTTATACCAGGGACCAGCATTTCCTCAGCCTTCATTATTGAGTGCTTTCTATTCTGAAGACAAATAATTACATAGCAGATAGATCTGTACACACATACCACCTGGACCTTGCAGTACTATATAGTCAACAATGCTAAAAAGTGGTAGTTGATGGGAGTTAAATTACATAAATAATGGGCTAAGATACAAGCTAGTATGATCATTAATTGAATTTTTATAATTGAAGGTTTCATATAGTTATAGAAAATAGTATAAAATAGCCTCCTGCACTTCTGTGTCCACTACGACTACAACTTGCAGAACTATAGTGAGCATCACACCTGTAATATAGACGGGGACAGACTTACATCCTGCCTTCACAAGGACCCTCCCACTGACCTTTTGCAGACTCAGCCACTTGCTTCCTACAGCCCCAGCACTCCTGGCAATAGCTAACCAATGACTTATCTCTGCAACCTTGCCATTTCTAGACCATTAACTTGGGGGTAGTCCTGTGGGATGCAGCCATGCAGAATAGATTTCTTCTCTCAGCCTGCTTTTCTGGAGCCTGAGCCAAGTGCTGCACAATCAGTGGCTCATTTATTCTCATCTGTGAGCGGTGTGCTATCAAGGTACCATAGATACCTGTTTGAAGTAGAAAATTAAGGGTTCGTTGGAAAGTTAGTTGTGTTGGATGGTGTTTTGAGGGGGGGGGGGAAATACATGAAGGAACATTTTGCTGAAGCAGATACAAGTAAAAGGATGTTCTGTTAAAGCAAACACGTGAAAGGACGTGTGATGAAGGGTTCTTTGCTAATGACAGGCATGTATTGGTCTGCCTTACACTGCATAGTTGAGCTCTTTGTTGGGGCTCCATAGAGAGAAACACACTAAAAAACGTTCTGGTGGTGTATTCACGGTTTCTGGTGGCTTCTGAGGACTCGGGCTGATTGGCAGACTGGTGTCAGCTGAGACAGACTCACTCACTGAGGCAAGATTTGTAGAGGACATGTGATGTTTAGAGGGAGTATAAATAGAACTCAGTGAACAATGGTGGAGGCTGAGCGTGGCTTGCTTATAGAGCAATGCTTGTTGGTCTCGCACCTTCGCTGATCTTCACTTCACTGAGAGAGGTACAGCTGAGAACTCTTGGCGTCCCTCCTGGCCCCTCCTGCTGACTTGCGCCAAGGCTGAGGCCTGGCTGTTTCTGCTACGTTGGGCCACTGCTACTGTGTTTGCTATCTTGACACTACTGAACTGGACTGCTGGTGCGTCTGTGTAGTGTTTGGGAGTGGATCTAGCTGCCACTGTTGATCTGTGAACTGAAGAGTCAATTTCCAGACAACATAGATGGGAGTTGCTCAAAACAAACAAACAAACATTTCTAAACAGGTCCACTTTGCCCATATCCTTCCATTTCTACTACCTGGTAGGTGATGGGCTAGAAGGGAGGTTAAAATGTTTAAGAACCATCATTAAAAATAAGTTTTATAAAAAATTAAAGTTATACCTGTTTAAGGATGCCTCACCAATTTCCACTAACAGGGCTATTGTGAATAAAACTTCTGCAAACATTTTTGCTCAGGGTTTTGTGCAGAGAGAAACTGACTCATCTCTATAAATGCTTAGAAAAACTGTCTGCTGCTGCACAGGCAGGTATGTGTTAGTTATTGAAGAAGCATCCCCTGGCTTCCCACAAGCTTCTCTGTGCTGCTGCATTTAGTTTTGTCATACATTTTATTTTAGGACATTATATGTGTCTAATATATACATATATGGTGATAATGCATTCTGCTTTTAGTTTTTTTCTTGTTAATGGTGATACTGAATATTTTTGTTTACCATTTGCACATCCTATGGCTGAAGTATCTTTCCATATATTTAGGTCATTTTCTAAAAGAATTTTTATAAAAAAAATAAGTTATTATGACACCATTCCCCCAGCTAAGGAGCTCCTGGCACCTGCCAGCTCCTGGGGAGGAAAGTTTTGAAGAGTATAACCTGTTAGGTTAAGCAAGCTTCAGAAGTATAGGGGCAACATAAACTGGACAAGGTAGGTTATTTACAATCAAGTGAAATGGAATGAAAAAAGCTGGGAGGGTAGGTGGGAGATGGAAGGTGGATGATGCAGCTGTTAATAGTTAAGGCGCTCTGGATTCACGAATGAAAGACATACACACATCAGCTTAATTTTTCATATGCCTTACTACCTCAGTGCCTGGGCACTTCTAAACCTCACCACAGCTAGCACACACTCCCTTCTGGTATTCCTGAGTGAACATTTTCTAAATCTTTCTTTTATCTTTGGCACCCCAGACCCAAGCAGAGGCGTGGCCCCTGGGACTGCTCCCCCAGATTCTTACATGTCGATGGGCCTTTAATTCTGATCTCTCTGCTCCTCTGTCATGGTGATTCTCTCTGCTCTTCTTTCTCCTTGGTCTCTTGCCCATACAATCTAAAAGTCCCGCCTTCATCTTCCTGACCAACCATTGGCTGTAAGGCAATTCTTTATTACCAATAAAGGCCAGCTGGGGCCAGGGACCCTCCATGTCTGGAAGCATAGCTTTTGGGAGACATGAAGACAGAGCATTAGTACCAGTCCCTAACAGGATCTGAGGAGAAGGAAAAGGAGGAGGAGGGGGAGGAGGAGGAGGAGGGAGGAGAAGGAAGGAGGGGGGAGGAGGGAGAGGAGGAGGAGGAAGAGGAGAAGAGGAGGGGAGGAGGAGGGGGAGGAGGGAGAGGAGGAGGGAGAAGGGGAGGAGTGATGGACTCATAGGATCAAAACGCACTGTGTATATGGACTTCTCAAGGAACTTCTCTAAATGTCATTTTAAAATATTAAGTTGTGAGCCTTTATTGTTTTTGCTTTGCCAGATAAATGGGTTGGAAATGCTTTCTGCCAGTATGGAATTTGTCTTTTCTTCCTTTTAACAGAGATTAAAAGAAAATAAACTACTTTGATGATGCCCAATTCATTTATTTTCCTTTTATGGATAACTATAAACCTCATTCTTCTCTCTATCTTAGATAGAGGTTTATTTTTTGCTGTACTTTGAGATTTTAAGACAGCTCAGTGGTGAAGACCTTGTAGGGCCTAAGTTCAGGCCACAACATACACCGTGAGGCTCAGATGAGCACACACACAAAATTAGAAATAAAACTAAAATTTAAACTGTGCTTCAAGATAATTTTGTATGAGATATTTTGTAGGCACATTTTACACAGTGTGTAAAGTTTACCCTTGGGTTATTCAAATGCTGATTTCTCTGCCCTCATATCTTATCTCAATCCAGCCATGGGATTATGCTTATATCAAGAATCTCCTGTTGCACATTTGTTTAAACACTTCTTACCATTTATTCTCTGCCTTATCAATAAATGCTGATCACCCAATGGCTGGGCAGAATCAGACAATAGGGTGGGATGTCGCTAGCCAGAGGAAGGAGAGGAGACAAGGGGATTCAGAGGAGCCCTGAGGATAGGGAAATTGGAGCCAGGAAGAAGGGTCCAAAGAGCCAGATGAGTAATAATATGGACGTGTTATGGGCTGGGGCTGGGAGGAAGCCAGATTAGCATCGTAGTTTAAGGAACATCATTTAACTGCTCAGCTGTTGAAGTGCAGATTTAAATATATCTTGGTTTCTCTGTGAAGTTATTGGGGATTAGCATAAGGTAAATAAATACAGCCATGGGATTAATTCGCTGTTTACATTTGCATTAAGAATAATTCATTTACAATATTTAACATTGACTTAAGTTCACTTAAGAATTTATTTCACTATTCTTTTACTCATTTATTACCACTTGACACTTAGTTACCTGTGTGCTATTTATGGACAACCGTACTGCCCTTCTTCCACTTAGTTGACTTCATTCTCTCCACCCAGATCACATGGCCATATCCATGGGACTCTATCTCTGCACTCTAGTTCCATGAATCTATGTGTCTGTCCCTCTTCCAATCCATACAGCCAACTTCTCTAGTTATATCCATTATTAGGAATTACTCTGCTTTTAGGATTCTTTTAGCATTCCGATTTCTTTGGTTTCTCACAGATAATTCAGAATAACATTGTTTCTTTCTCCACATTTTTACGTTTGAGTAGGAAAGACACAGAACCCGTGGATCACACTGCAGAACAACAAGGTCGTTTCTGTGTCGATTCTTCTAGCACATTACACAGCCTCTCTTCATCTTAATCTATTCTGCATCGAGCTGCGCATGCTTTGTTATATTTACACTCAGGCACTTATTTTCTAAATGACATCGGACTTCTACTGTCCACATAGATGTGACAGTAACTAGTGGAAAGTGGCAGCTCAAGCTCTGTTTATCTTAGGCCCCACTGCTTCACTAAACGTGAGTGTTCTAGGACATTTTCTCCTTCCCTCCTTTCTCACTCCTCCATCCTTATTCCCTTGTTATCTTTCTTCCTTCTCTCCCATTTCTCTTTCCCACTCTTCTTTCCTCCCTCCCTTCTCTTCCTTCCTAATCTGCTGAAACTTGACCCATTTACAATTTCTCTCTGTCTCTCTCTATCTCACACACACTCTCTTCTCTCTCTCTCTCTCTCACACACACACACACTCACTCACTCACATACACACTCTCATGCACTCATTCACTCACACTCTTTATCTTACTCACACTCTTGAACACACACAGACATGCATATTCTCTCTCCCTCTCTGTCTCTCCCTCACACTCTCTCTCCTACACATGCACACACACTCTCTTCTCTCTCTCTCTCTCTCTCTCTCTCTCTCTCTCTCTCTCTCTCTCTCTCATACACACACACTCTCACTCACATACATTCTCACACACTCATTCACACACACTAACTTACACAGACTCTTGCACACACACAAACATGCATATTCTCTCTCCCCCTCCATCTCTCCCTCACACTCTCTCTCCTACACATACACACTCTCTCTGTCACACACACTCTCTTCCTCTCTCTCTCTTCCACACATACACTCTCTCATACACACTCACACACACATACACACACAAACATATACACACTCAGACACACATACTCTACTCTCTTCCTCTCCCTCTCTCCGTCTCTCTCACACATACACTCTCTCCCACAAAGACATACACTCTCCACCTCTCTCTCACACATACACACACACTCACTCCCACACACACAATTCTCTATCACACACACGCACACACACACACACACACGCACACACGCACACACACACACGCACGCACACACACGCGTGCGTACGCACATGCACACACACACATTTCCGTTACCTCTTCTCATCTCTCTTGAGATGATTATGGGGGCTCCACCACTCCACCAGACACAGACACCATTGTCTTGTTTCCAGCCTTAGAGGACCAAACACACATTCCTTCACTGCTGGTGTTCACTTACCTGAAAGTTTTGTGAAGATAATTTTTACCCAGTGGAGGAAATATCTGTTATTTTTATCTTGTGGGCTGTTTAAAAAATTATGAACAGTTCTTAAATTTTTGCCAAAAGCAATTTTCACATCAATTAGTTTGATCACTGTGTTTGTCTTCTTGTGTTTGCCAATAGAGTGGATTACATTGATTGATGTCTGAACACTGAGATAACTTCCCAGCCTTGAAAGAAGACTTACTTGGTCATGGCATGTAATTATGCTTATATAGTGGCAAAGTCTACCTGTAAATATTTTTAGGGAATTTTGCATTTCTGCTTATGAAGGATATGCATCCACAGCTTTCATTCTTGTTCTGACATTGACTGGTTTTAGTATTAGTGTAATTGGAGCTTCAGCAAATGTATTGGGGGTAAATCTGTGTCTTCTGTATTTTGGAAGCGGTTATGGGGAATTGCTGTTAATTCATCTGTGAATGTTTGATAGAGTAAATTTAGCTGGGTCTCAATGTCTTTAAACAGTTAATTTAGGGGACTAGACAGATGGTGCAGCAGGCAAGGACACACATTGGTCTTGCGGAGGCCCCAGGCTCAGATCCCTGCACACACTGCAGCACAAGCCACCTGTACAGTCCTCAAGGATCTAGCGCCCTCCCTCATCTGGTCTTTACAGGTACTGCACTCATGTAATCCACATACATATATGCGTCATACTCAGCGGCACTCCTGTGGTACACATACATACATACATGAAGGAACACAGAAATGTATCTTTAAAAGAGTCAGTTCCTTAGCAGTTTGATGCATTCAGCTGGTCCGATTTACAGTGTAGTTTTTAACTTTGTGTTTTTTTGAGGAATTGACCCTTTTTGTCTGAGTTGACAAACTGCAGAATTCATTGCTGCATTCTTTCTCTATCCATATCCATATCCATATGTATATACACATATATACATATATACACATATATATGTATGTATATCCTTTTATAGCCATGTCACTTGACAATTGATTTCTCCATAGGTTATTTAGCAGGAAGATTTTTCTGATGTATATATATATATATATAAAAATATATATATGTGTGTGTGTGTATATATATATACATATATATATATATATATGCTGATAGGTTGTAATATAAAATCTTCTCTCTATATATACATATATAAAAATTTCTCTCTATATATACATATATGTATATAGTCTAGATAATATCTAGCTTCATTCCATTTATGATTTCAAATTGGGAAAGTTGTTTTATGAGGGTTTGGCCCCTTTGATAGATATTTCCTAGTACTGGTAAAGTATTTATAAGCTGCCAATTTGAAAAATAAGTAGAACTTCAAACCAGGGAGCAATTTCTCTAATCCTTCCCTCCTCCCCCTCCTCCTCCCCCTCCATCCTTCCTCCCCCT
>NW_022196897.1:157744483-157755615 GCF_008632895.1 Mastomys coucha | reverse complement strand
CTCCCCCTCCCCCTTCTCCTCTTCCTCCTCCCCCCCACCACCACCACCATCATTTCATCAGCAGGCTTATTGCTTAAGGACTGAACCTAAAGACACATCCATGCCAAGTATCCTAACATGAAGCCACATCTCCAGCCCTCTTTTTAGTATTTATTTTGAGCAGAGTCTCCCTGAACTGTCCAGGGTGGTTTGAAATTCCTCCCCTCTCCCCACCCCCATTCGTATAAACTTCAATCTCCCTCCACCGCCTGTGCTCACAGTAGCATATACCCGCGTTCACATGGAAACTGCAGGAGCTATAGATGAGAGGGAAGAGGGGGAGAGGGAGGGGGAGGGAGAAGAATGAATCACTATGCTAAAGTCAGATGACACAAATTCATGTTCATATGGAGGGTTCACTGTCTTAAACTTTGAGCACACTCTTGTTTCAGTGTGCTCTGCAGGACTGTGTCTCTGCGAAGCCTGCTTCTGTTTCCCCAGGCTTTCCCTGGCTGTTTTCCTTGCTGACCTTGCTGACCACACTGTCCCACTTGCTTACACATGTATAGGGGACTGTTAAGACACTGCCAACTTTGAATCCATGGCCTGATTACCTATGGAGTTTAAGACATTGCGTAGTCGACATCAGCCACAGAAGGCCTGATTCCATGAGACTGTGGTGCCTGGACGCGGTTCTTTTCCCAGTTCCCATCCCTTTTCTCCATCACTTGGCCCCTGTTTAGCATCCTTGGCATCCATGTTCATCTTCATCCTCCTCCATGAATTGGCACCCATGACCATGAGCTCTGCCTGGAAGCATTCATATTACATTTATCATAGGGACTGTTAATATATACTAATAGTCTTGTAAGGATATTTCACTTTTACTTTCCCACTCCTGTGACAGTGTCTGGTACACAGGAGGCTGATAAATGTGCATTTAACACACATTTAATTCAATTTGGAAGAAGCGAAGAAGAAGCGCAGTATTACAGGTGAATAATTTGGATTTCCTCAGAAATGACATTCTTTTTGTCTTACGAGGAGGCCAGGAATTCAAAAGAGATTAAAATATGTAGGAAGACACATGGATATGCCTATTTATATCCCACATTTATAACTATCTATTTTGAACCTTCATCAGCTCCATTAGCAATACCCAATGCCCTATTAAACTATGGGGATATTCTAGGGAATAAAGCCCTGAGTCTTTAACGCAGTGTGAATGTGATGTGTCCACTACAATTTCAAAATCATGTCAGCCAGCTGTTTCTATGTCATGCTAGTGGACTGTGGCAAGACATTGAGGGGTCCATGCACCCTCAGGTATATGTGATCTGGTTCTAAGGCAGCTATCAGAGATCACCCTCCTGGAGGGTTGCCCGGCACCAGAGACTGGTCGCCCACACTGCGGTTACTGTAGAGGTGATTCAAGTTGTTCTGATCCTGACACAGGTTGCTGATCTTAGTTAATGCCCCTGGCAGACTCTGAGGTTGGTCCTGCTGTTGACACTGCATTGTAGAGAAGAAATCACCATTGTGAGAACTGATACCTCTTGTCCATGACACTCATCTATGAGAATTGGAACCAGACATTAGACTGTTTTGATGTTCAAAACTCATCGACCTTACTTGCCTCAATGAGTATTGGCCAATATATTAGCGATTTCAAAGGAGGAAAGAAAGAAAAAAAATTAAATTTACCAGGTATATTGATAATGGGAAATAAGTCTTACATATTCACCAACCTATTAAGTAGGCAGCTTGCATATTCAGATGCAGAATTTAACCTGAACTCACTCTTTAACAGTCATATATTTCCAGAGATTCATGTCTCTCAGATAAGAAATGTGTTTTCCATATGTATCATCCTGCGCCTCTAATGGATGTGATGGAGAAATGCTAAGGTAGAGATGTGTTCCACTTTCAGATCATGTGCTCAGGTATTCTGGAGGGCCTGCCTTCCCTAAACTTCCTCCTGGAGTTCTCAGGGCTGAAATATCGTTTTAGACTGACATGGCCATAAATGCAGTAACTGCCAAGTTTATAGACCAGCAAAGAAGGCTAGAAATCCAATTATCAGCGAACCAAAGAAACCATCTTCAATAAAGAAGATATAGGGAAAGTTGTCTGGTGGAGGGAGAAAGTGGGGACGGATGGAATAACTCAATGAAAGCACGCATGGTTGCGCCCCCTGCTGGCCATGTTAGGTATGGGAGGGCTACAGCAGATTTCTCTAACATTCGTCTCAGCTTTCTGCTAACATAGGTTGTTCTGGCATGCTTCGCTTACAGAATTTCAAGTTTGAATTTCTGAAGATGAACACAATGAGATAAGCACTTCCAGGGCTTTTCTCATCGTTAGAACCAGTGACAAGAATATAAACATCGATGTCGGCTGACTCCCTGGCCTTTGGATACCAGGCAAAAGTGAGAGACGAAGCAGGGGGCACCTTTTGACCAAACCTTGGCCTCCAGACCACCATTAGGACTGAATTCCAGAAACCGCTTAAACACGACTCACCGACCAAGCACTTGGATGCTCCCTAAACACTTTCTGACCTTATTTGACCTTACTGGAAAATGGGTTCTCTGAGGGTAATGCCCTGTGGATGGAGCAAAAGACGTGCTCTGTCTCAGGGAACGTCCTTCCAGGCCGCAGGAATTCTCCTTGCAGGGAACACAGTCTATGTCTCTCTCTGAATGCTCAGTCTCCCTGCCTGCCCTCTCCCGAGCTCTTTGGAGACCCACTTCATGGAAATCCTTAATCAATTCTCTCCATAAATAGGGCGTTAGTGACAGGCATTCGACTCTAACCTGAAAGAGCTTTGCGACCAGCTAGTGGGATCAGCGACAAGAGTCATTCTCAAGGCATTTGAATACAGTGAAGGGTGGGGACACTACCAGAAAGAATTACAGGGAGGGAGGGAAAAGACAACGTATTTTCACCCTCTATGTTGAGTACTTCCTACAGGAAAAATCATTTTTAAAATACTCACCTGAACTCCTACACCAAGTTCCTGGTACTGGCCTGAGAATCATCGAGTTCCAAGACTGTCTTGTTGATGGCTTACCCAGGCTTCCTTTCTCACCTCTGACCAGCCTCGCCTGTAGTCTGCTGGTCTCAACTTATAGCTATCAAGCCTGCAGGAGAATGGGCGAGAAATAGCGATACTCTCGTGGTGTGATTTTTATTTTTAAATAGGAAAGTGTCTTATAAATTACCCTTGTCTCTGCCTCAGGTGCATTTGTCAGGATGCCCGCGGCTGCAGCGGAGATGGTTCAAGTAAACACTTCAGTCAGCCACGTGCTCTGAGGAAACTGTAGGGATGGTGGGAAGCAGAGATGGGCTCTGAGGTGGAGAGGGAGAGGGAGAGGGAGAAATGTCTGTCAAGCACGCACTCAACCTGCCTATGGCGCAGGTATGGAAACAGCGTCAGTGAGTGATGCAGAAAGAGCAGCTTACTTTGGCGACCCCATCTTAGCTTCATCACCTCCATGATTCCCCGCTGTCTTCCTGCCCCAGGTTCCTTGAGAGGGTCACGCGATTCACAGCAGTAACTCCCTTGAAGTTTCATCTAGCTCAGATGCTTTTTTTGGTGCCTTAGCCACACTTCCTTTATAATCTCTGTGACACCCATTGTTCTAGCACTAAAGATAATCTGCTGCTGCTGCTGCTGCTGTCTGCTGCTGCTGCTGCTGCTGTTGCTGCTGCTGCTGCTGCTGCTGCTGCTGCTGCTGCTGCTGCTGCTGCTGACCTTAGTACAGCGTTGTTCCACTCACTCAAGCGAGAGGAGGGAGGCTTCAGATGTGGGCATCCTCTAGGTACTTTTGGCAGCCTCTTGGAAAAAGCTCTGATCCACATCCCTTGAGAAATATCCATGCCTCTGGCTAGTCATCATGCAGATATAGGCTCAGACAGGTCCCAAAAGCAAAGGCCTCCTGATAAGCGCTTCCCCTAATAATTGACTAGATTAATTGAATAATAATTCTGTATGTTCCATACACAACTTGAGTGTCATCAGTAAAATTTGTACTTCTAGCAGCATGATGCAGAAGAAAAATTCAAGTCTGAGACAATGGGTCTAGTTTTAGCGTTACTTATTTGGGCAGCAAGAAGATGCTTAATAAATGTCATCAGACTTGACTGAGCTGTCATGATAAACACACTCCAGCTTATTCCACCGACTATCAGAATAGCACCCACAAAGCAGTAAATACTTAACAGCTTTTAAACAAAAAGCTCTCAGCATCAAATGGTTATTAACACACACACACACACACACACACACATACACACACTGCACAGGCAATACCATACAATGTCTATGTTTGTGGTCACATGTCCACCCTATGCTTCAACTGCTAAGTTCTCCAGCTGTTACACTAAATGGTAATTCTACTATACGATTTGTTTTACAAAGTCGACCAAAACAAGAGTTTTAATAGGTATCTTTATGATGGACATTAAGTACTTTTTATTTAATCTTGAGAAACCATACAAATATGTACACAATATACTTTGTGTGCTCAATATTTATGGCGATTTACATAGTCTTATGTTTATTCATGTTACTATTTACAAAACTCATTTGTTCAGCAAATATTTGCAGCTATTCTGCATGCTGTGCACTATGGGTATCAAGCAGGAGAAGAATGAGCCCACACCCATGAGACGCATTCTCACAAGGGGAAGTCAGACATAAAAAAGAACTCTAGATGATTAAATGTTAAGGACAACAAGATCAAATGCGTTCATGGGTACTATAAAGAAGAGAATGACCATTTATTTGGTTTTGTACAGAGACAAAGCTAGGGCAAGATATAGATGATTAAGTATTTAATGAATGACTTTTGCTAGTGACAGCAGAGTCCATTTGGAAAACACAAGACAGATAAACCTTCCTGGGAGGTTCTCAGGACTGAGAGCACAGAGGGAGCATCTCCAGCAAGAGTGAGATTCAATTGAAGAAAATTATTGTTCTGTGAACTGCTGCTAAAACTTGACCCACAATCTCACAGCTGGGGTAAGCTCTGGCTCCAATGTCAGACAGAAACTTTCTTAGACAAAAGGAGGGAAAAATAAACCTTTGGCATAGTATCCTTTCTCTGCATGAATACAGAGAGAATTTGCCCACATTTGGAAAGTCTCTTTATGCCAAAGAAGAGCTAGTAGAATGTAGGCCATTGAGAATATAAACGAGTCAGCAAGACCAAAGGGAAAATGTAGTCTGTTGCTCTTGGAGTCAAATTGGGTCTGGTGGCATCGAGGCTGCATCCTCACACAGCTATGGTCACAACACGAATGTTTTTCCCAATCCCATATCTACTTAGGCTATCAGGGCAGTGGTACTTTTTCTTTGAAGCCACTCCTAGCTTTCCAAAGGAAAAGTAAAAATGTCACCACACTTAATCATTGACATGCTTCCAAAGGGATTCCTCCTCCATCAATTCTTTGCGACTGCCTGCCTCTTCTCAACACATTGGCTGGGCAATTAACATACTGGCCTTTTGGAGCACATTAGTTACCTGTCTCTTGCGATGATAGAACTCCGTGGCCAAGGCAACTTACAGAAGAAAGCACTTATTTGGGATTATCGTTCCAGAGGGATATGAATCTATTATGGAGGGTGAGTATGGCAGAGAGCAGCAGACATGGTGGCAACAAGCTGAGAGCTCATGAATTTCTTTTTTCTTTTTATTAGATATTTTCTTTATTTATATTTCAGAGGAATATCCCTTTTTCCAGTTTTCCATCAAAAAAAAAAAAAAAAAGAACCCTTATTCCCTCTCCCCTACCACTGCTCACCAACCCACCCTCTCCTCCTTCCTGGCCCTGGCATTCCTCTACCCTGGAGCATAGAGCCTTCACAGGATCAAGGGCCTCCCCTCCCACTGATGACTGACTAGGACATCCTCTGCTACATATGCAGTTGGAGCCATGAGTCCCACCATGTGTGCTCTTTGATGGGTGGTTGAGTCCCTGGGAGCTTTGAGGGTACTAGTTAGTTCATATTGTTGTTCATCCTAAGGGGCTGCAAACCCCTTCAGCTCCTTGGGCCCTTTCTCTAGCTCCCTCCTTGGAGGACTCTGTGCTCAGTCCAGTGGATGGCTATGAGCCTCTACTTCTGTATTAGTTGGGCATTGGCAGAGCCTCTCAGGAGACAGCTATATCAGGCTCCTGTCAGCCAGCACTTGCTGGCATCCACAATAGTGTCTGGGTTTGATGATTGTATATGAGAAGGATTCCCAGGTGGGGTAGTCTCTCGATTGTCCTTTTTTCAGTCTCTGCTCCATATTTTGTCTCTGTAACTCCTTCCATGGGTATTGTGTTCCCCCTTCTAAGAAGGATCAAAGTATCCACAATTTGGTCTTCCTTCTTGAGTTTCTTATGGTTTGTGCAAGAAGTTAGAATCCAGAGAACCAAATAATCCTATTAAAAATGAGGTACAGAACTAAACAAAGAATTCTCAACTGAGGAATATCAAATGGCTGAGAAACACCTAAAGAAATGTTCAACATCCTTAGTCATCAGGGAAATGCAAATCAAAACAACCCTGAGATTCCATCTCACACCAGTTAGAATGGCTAGGATAAAAAACTCAGATGACAGCAGATGCTGGAGATGTTGTAGATAAAAAGGAACACTCCTTCATTGTGGATGGGATTGCAAGCTGGTACAACCCCTCTAGAAATCAGGTTGGTGGTTCCTCAGGAAATTGGACATAGTACTACCTGAGCACCCAGCTATACCACTCCTGGGCATATACGCAGAAGATGCTCCAACATGTAATAAGGACACATGCTCCACTATGTTCATAGCAGCCTTACTTATAAAAGCCAGAAGCTGGAAAGAATCCAGATGACCCTCAACAGAGGAATGGATATGGAAAATGTGGCACATTTAGACAATGGATTACTCAGTGATTAAAAACAATGAATTTATGAAATTTTTAGGGAAATGGATGGATCTGGAGAATATCATCCTGAGTGAGGTTACCCAATCACAAAGAACACACATAGTATGCACTCACTGATAAATGGATATTAGCCCAGGAGCTCATGTTTTTCAAAGTCAAGAATGAAGCTGAATGAGAACTGAAGCAGAGGTGAGGCAGTGATCTCTCAGTCCCGCCCCTTATTTCTTCCAACAAGGTAGCTGGGCCTTCGAAACCTCCACCTAGGGACCATGGGTTCAAGTATCTGAGCTTAGGGGGAACTTTGCTCATTTTAAGTGAGCACAGGTGAATAGAGTGGGGTCAGCCGCTGGCAATGTCATGAGGGTCTACACTTCCGATCAGCAACTCACTACTAAGAGCTAAATACATGATAAGACTGCTCATGTTAGTTTCAGTAACTAACTAGAATAACAAGTGATGGATAACAAATAGGTAGATGTGGAGAGGGGTCACAGCTGAGGTGTTTATAGCAAAGGGGGGGAAGGGATTCTGAGAGCAGATAGTGTGGATTATAGCTCACATACAGCTTTAATTTACCAGACTTGAACATTTTATATCCCACTATCACCCAGGGCAGGACATGGCCAATTGAAAGGACTCAATAAAAATGGTTGAAAAGGCTCTGTAGGATAACCCAGTTTTTCAGGGTGTGTCTCAGAAGCAAGAATGCAAGGCAGAGACAGGCTGGAGTTTCTTCTTGCCAAACCCCGGCACCAATTGTTGATTTGATGTGCCCATTGAGATTTGAGACATAACAGCTAGTGACTCACCCCCCACCCCCACCCCAGAGTTCTACATTAACTACAAAGTCGAAAGAAAAAAAGTAAAGACAAATGGAAATCAGAACCCCAGATCTTTTATCAGGTTTATACTAATAGGCTTCAGTTTGCAGAGGGTACTTCAGCTGGAAGCCATGGCTAAGTTACAAGGTTCTGAGCCTAAGCTTGAGGTGGCTCCCAGGGACTCTAGATGAGAGGAGACAAGCAATGCAGATACTAAGAGACATTCTGTTATGCTCTCAGGTGGTGGCAGTGGGTGACCCCTGGCCTAGTCCTTTATCAAAGGTTTTTGCAACACAGAAACAGAGATACAACCAAAGGAGCAACCCAGACAAAAGAAGCAAGAGTTGGATCATATATAGCTAGACCCAACATTATCAATCAGTCCTACAGTTGTGGCATTGATAAATGATCAAACACAGCTACTCTTGCTTCTTCAGAGAGGTCAGAAGGTCTGAGTAATTCTCACATAGGAACTCAGAGGAAGGAGAAAAACCTACCCAATGAATATGTAGCAATACCAATCACCTGCCTGTTCTAGCTATGTTGGCCACTTGTTCATAGTTTCTAAGGATATTTTTTTTTCATATATGATAATTGTGTTCTGAAAGAATCAGAGATTGTCTGGTGAAAGCTATTGTGCCAGAGGCAGAAATAAGACTCTTAGATCTGTGCGATGTTGCTTGCTTTTGCTTTGTGGCTGATTCAGAAGAACAAAATCGGTATTTAAGAGGGCGAACATCCAGTGTTAAATATGGATTTGTGGAGAGGGTGCACTTTCCTGAGTTCTTAAGCTTCCACTAGAAATGATTTCCATCCTATAATTCATCCTGGAGTAGATACAAAAACATTAGAAAACATACTGGCTTGATGATACTTTCAAACTTTCAAAAAATCTTTCAAATAAAGATTTCTTTCATCTGCTGCTTTCTGTCTTTTTTTTTCTCTTTAAAGCTAATTTAAATTAGTATACAAAGTCACATGTTTCGGGATACATTGTACTAACTCAGCCCCACCCCCAACTGCCTTCTCTCCTACCATTTGTCAATCTGTATTTTTTAGAACTTTCTAGTTCGGAGCTGATCTCAGTGGTAGAGCTTAATGATTAATGCTAGCTGTCAAGCTGACAAAACCGAGGATCATAAAGGAGATGGACCTCAGGTATGGAAGTGGGGGACTATCTTGTTTCCATTAATTGGTGTGGGAAGAAATGTTCACTGTGGGCGACTCCATTCTCTAAGCAGCAATGCTGGGCTATGTGCAAGGAGAGGATGAGCTAAGCCCAGGCATGCATGCATCCATTGGTGTCTCCTTCTGGCAGTGGATGTGATGTTATCAACTGCTCTAGGCTCCCGCTACCTTCCCAACAGACTGCATCTTGATCTGTGAGCTAGGGGAAGCTGTTTACACTTTAACTTGTTCTTGCCAGCAAAAGAACCCAAGACACAAAGCATATGCTAGCCCTTTAACATAGGTAAAAGGTTATGAGAAGGCAGGTTCCCCCCATGGATGCATTCTTGGAATTTTCCAGCCAAGAAAGTTCTGCTTTCTTCGGACAAGTTCTGAAACCTTTGAATAAGTTGTTTCCAGTGTAACAATACTGGGAAGAGCTAACCGAATGGTCTGTATGGTATCCCTTGGTCAGTGATACTGAGGATTGGCAGCAATCAGATTCTCTCCCACTAGAAGGCCTGTGTCTAATTCTTGAATTCTAAATGGCACAAGATTTTAGTGCATTGGTCCAGAGTGACTTCTGAAAATGAAAGGAGTTTCATACGACCACAGACCTAGAACAACTGAAGTCTTCACAGAACTTGAGCCTGCATCTTCCTGAAGCAGCATCAGAGGATGCCTGCCCTGGGCCTTCCCTGGGAAAGACTGTACTAAGTCCTTCTCTCCCACTCCTAGCTACACATCAGGACCTTGAACCCTGGGTTTGAATTTACAACTCAGAAGAGGCTGTGCAGGCTCTTGGCACTGTGCATCCTTTAGGGATCAGGAGGGATGCTTCTAGGTGAGACAGCTCTGCAGTGATCATGACTGAGCCCCTGCTACCATCAGCAACTCCCATCTTCCTCTCTCTGTGTTGTGACCATCGCTCTTACTTATAAAGACAACATCGCAAATGGTACTTCACAGTCAGTAGCCCTTGAGCACAGACGGATGAGATACCAGAACCACTGTGGCAAGCCTGGATCTGCGTGACATAACAGATCATTTATTTCACCTAGTGGTTACCTTAGCAACATTTCCACCCCAGCTGTTGCTCAAATGATGCAGGTGGAGAGATTCCTAGACCCATTTGTTTTCGCTGCTTGTTTTAATTCTACTCGGTCATGGCATACCACAAGATTACATGATAGCTCTGCACAAAAGCTTGAATGGAGTTTCTTGTATTGCGATGCCCATACCCTGGGACCTATTTCCTATGTAATAATTCTGCTATTTTCCTATGTAATAATTCTGCCTCAAGCTGTGTCTATAGTGTGTTCACTTCAATATTCAAAGTAATTTATACATGAACATTAGACCTGAAATAGGAATTTTTTTTTCTTTTTTGAGACAGGGTTTCTCTGTGTATCCCTGGCTGTCCTGGAACTCACTCTGTAGACCAGGCTGGCCTCAAACTCAGAAATCCCCCTGCCTCTGCCTCCCAAGTGCTGGGATTAAAGGCATCATGTTCACTCACCGAGCACACATCCATGGAGGACTCCACTTTATTTGTAAGTGACATCATGACTTCTGAGATGGATGATGTAGAGTAAATATTGGTTGAAGAAGTTGATGGTGCCTTTGTTGACCTAGAACCATGGCATCGACTCTTGATCTCATAATCTATAGTACAAGTTAAAAAGAACAAGACCAGGCCACATGCGTCCTTCTGGATGGAGAGCACCTATTACAGCTTTTGCTTTTATAACTTACAGTAAAAAAAAAAATGAGGTGGTGGTAATTTGCACTAGGCTCTCTAACAGTTTCTACAGCAAAGGCTATGGCTTCACAACAGAAAGCTCTAAATCCCTTTCCTCTAGCTGAGTGATATAAGCGAATTGTGAAAGACCGTCTACTGGCTATCCCCCAAAAGACTCTGTGCAGGTGATGACACTTTCTGATGCATATCGGTGAGTTCATTGCATGTCATGAAGGCTCAGTTCGAGGAAGAGATTGGTTGGATAAGATGGACTGATTCCCTGCCCAGCTCAGTTTCTGCTCACTCTGATTAATCAATTTAGGGGGTCGTTGGTTAAGGGGCATGCTCCAGACTCTTGTGCTGTCTTCTTGGTGTTCATAATAGGGATCTCTCCGTTCTACTGTATTATAGTTTTAAATGTTTATATATCACTGTGCACCTTCAGCAAGAGGACACAAATCAAAGGAAGGGAAGAAGGAGGAGAAGAAGAAGAAGAAGAAGAAGA
>NW_022196897.1:157702348-157744285 GCF_008632895.1 Mastomys coucha | reverse complement strand
GGAGGAGGAGGAGGAGGAGGCAAAGGAGAAGAAGAATAAGAAGAAGGACACTGTGGCCTGTAAAGTTATGTTGAGAGCAGAGACCAAAGTAAAAGTAACTCAGCAATGCTCATGCTGGACACTCAGGTCACCATTGCCCAGAGATGAAGGCATAATTGCTAAATAAAATATACAAACAAAACAAATAATAATTACATAAAATAAAAATAAAATTATGGGAGGGAGAACATGGTTGTGAACAGTGATTTACCTCCGTACCCCAACATTAGGCCGAAACAAATTGGAGTCACTTCTAATAAGAGAATGTAATTGAACTGGACTCTTCTTGGAAATTTTGACACAGCAAGATAACCACTGGATTATGATAGCTGGAAGTCATTTATGATAATAGCTCATCTATTAAAAAGCAATCTAAGCCATCAAATTATGGCTCTATTAAGGATTACGTTCTCATCACAGAGCTTAAGGGAAAACAGCTATTCCCCCTCTGCCTTCCCTTCTGTGTGTGTCCCCGCTGATGCTCCTGCTATGTTTGTTTTAAGCACACCCTTCCACTTGTTTCCTGATCGTACCTGTGGGGATGAGGCAGTTCTCTAAGATGTCTTCCTCTTTCATGCCTGATGAAGGAGCTTTGGTGCTGCCACAGCCTTGTGAAATCCTCCCCGAAGCATTACAGATCCTAGATTTCTTTAAAATCTCTCTCCTTCTCTACATCTCAACTGCCGCCATCCTACTGTGGAGTTCTCCCTCCAGTTATGTGGCAGCAGATTTGTGAAGAGAACGGGCTGTCACTGTCTTTAGGTCTTCTCCAGTTGTTTTCCCGACTGAGAACCTTGGAGTTATTTTGATCCAGAACCACTATCTTAGAATTCTTTTTATGATCACCAAATTGAGAATAGTTTCCCTATGATTCCACATGTAATATTTTATGAATGGTAATAAATAATTTATAGGTCAAGTTCCCAGCATCCTCATAAGAACATAAACCTGACTCAGGTTTTTAATCCCCAGTGCCCCTCCAAAAAAGAAAGAAAGAAAGAGCCCTACCACGTGGTAAGTGTTCACCAAAGATTGTTGAATAAACATGTGGTTATTCTCTTAATCTTCCTAATCCACTCTGATAGGACAGAAACCATAAACATGCTGGTATTTATTGACTGATGACTGCGTGAATAGATTGATGACTTCTTTGAGTAAAATTAAAAATAAGTCGGGAACTCCTAGGAAGTCTGGACACATTAATAACATAGATTTCTGAATAAGAGTTTGCCTCAGGAAGCACAGAGGCCTCAAGAGGACAGCTCTTCAAGGCATGCACTCTGATGCGGGAACTCCAAATCTCCTTTTAGGCATTCCTGCAAACGGCCTTTTACAATCTGCTAATGAGTGTCTGAGACGTGCTTCTCAGTCCCTGGTAGAACTTTGATGTTGTATCTATAATCAAAAAATATGATAACAGATTTCTAAGAAAAATGGCATCTCCATCATGAAAATTTTTGGTTAGATGTATTTTGTTTATGGCCTTAGGAAAGCTCTATGAAGCTGAGCAGCTTTATCTTTCCTTAGGTAAACTTTGCTATTCACAATTAAAATAGCTGCAAGTTGGGCCCTGTTGAGAATGGTATCTATGGGCCCTGTGGACACTAGTTCCTCCTTCACAGTTTTCATGGGGTCCATTCTCTTCTAATGACGTGACTTGAAACATTCGATAAGATTCAGTCACTGACTTTGCTTTCATGATAATCTCAGACTTTTGGATTTGGCTAAGGATCTGACCTGCTTATTCTGACAATTAACTCTACAGTACTTGTGCCTTGTATAATTAACAATATGCTTGGTGTAGAATTTTCTAAAGATTCATGTCATTATTGGCTAGTTTAGAATGAAGTACCAATAATGTCCAAGAGATCCCTGGAAGGATCATTATTTGTTGAGTAGAAATTTTGATGAAAAACATGTTGGATATGGCTTTAGAGAAGAGTGGCCTTGAGAAGAAAGGCACTGAATGGAAACTCAATGAAAGGATACAAGATGAAATGCACTCATTAAGACTTGAAGAGCAGTTGGGGCTGCCGCTCAATGACAGAGTTCTCAGTACACACAAAGCCCTGGGTTCCGACTTTAGCACCAGAGAGAGAAGAAAACACATGTTACCCTTCCAACCTTCCCCTCTTTTCTTTAGTCTGCAGCAAAATTGCAATCCATCTGTGATAGCCCTTTATACAAAATGATGTCATGGTGTGGATGTGATCTTCCTTTCGGCTTCCAACCAAGGATCACTGATGCTCAATGGAGAAGAGCATAGCTATATCAGGGTCATTGTTGCTACAGACTGGTTCTCTGTTGTGTAGAATGGGGTCTTACCAAGGAAATGGCTGATTCCCACATCTTCTCCAGGAAAGGAACAGGCCAGAATGGAGCACTTTATTGTACAAAAGATAAACGTAGGCTCACAGAATGATGACTGCACATCAGAAGGATGACAGACAGTTTGAAGGGGCTCCTGTTGGCCAAAGGTGGGGAAATCTGAGTCTCAAAATAATGAAGACCAGTAATGAAGAGTACCATTCATTATCCAGAAACTAGGAAATATATACTAAGATAAACGCATGGATAAAAGAGGAAGGATGCTTCTATACAATAGGACAGAAACTAATAAATGTAAAAGAAATGATCAAATTACAAAACCCAAATTGAATAGCAGCAATCACTAATCCAGACAGGTCATATCCATGGTGCATTTTGAAAGGCATGGGAAGCGATGTGAGGATGAGAAGTTCTCTCACAGAGTGCGATGGTGAAGTCCTCTCATGGAGCGAGATGGTGGAATCCTTTCAGAGCGAGATGGCGGAATCCTCTCACAGAGTGAGATAGAGAAGTCCTCTCAGAGAGTGAGATGGTAGAATCCTCTCATGGAGCGAGATGGTGGAATCCTCTCACAGAGTGAGATGGAGAAGTCCTCTCACAGAGTGAGATGGTGGAATCCTCTCACAGAGTGAGATGGAGAAAAGTCCTCTCACGGAGCGAGATGGTGGAATCCTCTCACAGAGTGAGATGGTGAAGTCCTCTCATGGAGCGAGATGGTGGAATCCTCTCATGGTGCGAGATGGTGGAATCCTCTCACGGTGGAATCCTCTCACGGAGTGAGATGGTTAAGTCCTCTCACAGAGCGAGATGGCGGAAGTCCTCTCACAGAGCGAGATGGAATCCTCTCACAGAGCGAGATGGCGGAAGTCCTCTCACAGAGCGAGATGGCGGAAGTCCTCTCACAGAGCGAGATGGTGGAATCCTCTCACAGAGCGAGATGGCGGAAGTCCTCTCACAGAGCGAGATGGTGGGACAGGTAGCCTTCATGGAAGGGATCAGGGAGATACCATCTGAATTGAGTAATCAGCTGGAGCCCACAGGACCAGCAACAGGACAATAAGCATCAGAGGCCTGTGGGTCTGACTCAGACAGAGGGAGATCAACATCATGTCCATGATGGTAGGTTATACATACATACTTTAGGGCTGGAGAGATGATTCAGCAGTTAACAGACCTGGCTCCTCTTCCAGAGGACCTGGGTTCAATTCTCAGTACCTACATCATGATTTCCAGCTGTCTATAATTCCAGTTCTGGGAGATCTGACACCATCTTTGGGTTTCCTGAGGTATCTTGCACAGAGTAATTAGTGCATTATGTGTGTGTATATATGTATATATATACATATGTTTGTATGTATGTATGTATATATATATGCAAAATAACTATACAATAAAACAAAATCCTTTAAGAATACATTCTCTGATTTAGATCGGAAATTAAAGAACCAATGAATGACTGCCTACTGGTCATGTTTGACACTGACACACATCCCTTTTCTTGAAACGGTATTTGAAGGAGAATTAGGAAAATGAAAACCAGGCCTGTGGGCCAAGAGTGATATGTAATATTCATTTACCTTATCTGGATACTTTTAAAATTATTTCAGAACTCATGCATTTCTGAATACTGCGGACACACATATGGTTTACTGTTGTTGTTCTGCGTCTTTATCTAAGATTTATTTTTATTTGTGTATTTATTTGTGTATGCTAAGTGTGTTCATATGAGTGGATTTGGAGCTGGAGGAGAGTGTCTCATCTCCTGGAATCAAGTGTGACTGGCAGTGGCTGCTGCAGGTTGTGTGGTTGTCAGCTGTGGGTATAATTCTAACCTAAGTTAAATTAATTAATTATGAAAATTGTTCTATGATTTAAGTCTACCTCATGAAGATCATCTCTCCTCACCCCATCCTGGGTTTCTGCTCTTCACCTGCTCTGTTTGATCTTCCCATTTCATTCTCTATGTGTAAGAGTTTGATCTTCCCATTTCATTCTCTATGTGTAAGAGTTTGATCTTCCCATTTCATTCTCTATGTGTAAGAGTCTCTGCAGATGTTGTTCCTTTAGTCTAGAATGTTCTTTCCCTTTCTCTACACATGGTTCTTTTACTTTCATTCTTCAATAATTTCAGTTCTCAATTCAATATATCACTTCCTCAGGGGATGTGGTGGGCAGTCCGCTATCTCTGTAAAGACAAACCACCAACTATGGCCACAGATGTAGTCGTATCTTCTGCATTTATCATGTCATTCCCCTGTAACCCTTATGGAGTGTGCTGATCCACGGCATTTATTTCCTTCTTTACCTCATGTCTATTCTTTGTCTTGCTGCTCCCTCTTTAGGGCCACCTGTTTTGCTCACTTACACCCTTCTCCAAAGCCCAGCACTGGAGCTTCGCCATTATGTGCTGCACTGAAAATACTGAGCTAATCAACTCTGCACCAGCAGCTTTCTAGAGATGAGTCAAGTTGCCTACCCCCAACTACCACTTTAAAACCAACTTTGTATCAGTAACACCTAATCACATAAGCAGTCCATTATTACTGCATGGCTCACCTATGCAGACACCTGTTTATTTTGAAAACACCACTTGATAACTTAAAATTTTATACATCTGAATCGACTTTAGGGTAGGCACACTCCCTTGTTATTCTCTAATTATCACATCTAGTAACATGCCACCTTCATTTGAAGGTACAAGCATGCAAAGATTCATCTTTATGATGCCTTAAAGTTTGACAAAAGAAGTATACATTTAAGGTTCTAAAAAGTTAAAAGTGTTCTTGGTTCAAAATGAGGCCAAGCTATCGAAAGTCTTTCCTCAGAAAGACTACAAATGTATTTTTTATTTCATTCGCTACTATTGCAAGGAAGAATAAATACCCAGGGCTAAACTGAACAAAAGTAAGAACAATACTGTTATAAAACATAAAAAAATCTAGATACCTATGATACCTTGAATTTGAAAAATGTACGCTCTTTATGGAGATATGCAAAAATAGTGAATTACCAGGGAATTCTTCTACTGCAACATGTCCTCTAGACACTTGGGTGTCGTGTGTGTGCACAAGAGTGTGTGTGTGTGCTTGTGTGTGCATACATGCATGTACATGTTCATGTAGATGACAGATGGTAACCTCAGATGTTATTTTTCAAACAGGGTCCACCTTTTTGTTGCTGTTTTGAGACAGGGACTCTCACTGGCCTTGAGTTCCCCAGGTAGGCTCCGCTGGCTGGCTAGTGACCTTCTGTGATGGCTAGCGACCTTCTGTGATGGCTAGCGACCTTCTGTGATGGCTAGCAACCTTCTGTGATGGCTAGTGACCTTCTGTGATGATTAGTGACCTTCTGTGATGGCTAGTGACCTTCTGTGATGGCTAGTGACCTTCTGTGATGGCTAGTGACCTTCTGTGATGGCTAGTGACCTTCTGTGACTTGCCTTTCTCCCTCTTCTCAGCACTGATCTTTCAAGTCCATAGCACATCAAGTCGCTTCTCTAGTTGGGTGTGGGGGATTGAACTTGGGTCCTTATGCTAGCTAAGCAAACACTTTATTGGCCGAGCCATCTCTCTGCCCCTCAATCTTGACTATTTATGAATCCACCTACTTAGGGTTGTTCAAGTTTGACAAACAAAACAGAATGGGAATAAACAAAAAATCAAGACTGCATTCCATGTGATTGACAGGCAGTACTCAGACAATACTTCTAGTGGGCCTGGCACTGTACAAGCACTTTGCAAATGTTTACCCACAGACTCTTCCTAGGAGACCTTGGAAGAGGTTGAAAACTTGTACAGAATCAGGTGGCCAGTAAATGTCAGAGGTGGAATTTGGGCCTAAACCAATTGGTTACAGAGCCTGAGCTTTTAACCCCGATGCTGGCAGCTTGCACTCTCTGTTGCTCTGATCGCCATAGACAACTCCTATGAATGTTCAGTCTTCTCTCTCTGCTTTCACACACCCTCCTGGCAGACATTGCAGAGAACTACATGTGAGCATGCTTAGCAAACGTCAGAATAAGAGTCGAGATGCTGCTTGCTGCTCTTCAGAACCTTCTGTCACTTCTACTTATTTTCTCACTTAATCGCTCTTTGTACGCATGTGCTCTAGTGTGGGTGTGTGCACACATCTGCATGCTGTGATCCAGTGTGTGTGTGTGCACGTGCATATCTGTATGCTGTGCTTTAATGTGTATGCACACATCTGCCTGCTGTGTATTAGTGTGTATGTGCACACATGTGCATGGTGTGCTTCTGTGTGTGACACATGTGTCTGCTGTGCTCCAGTGTGTGTGTGCAAACATCTGCATACTGTGCTCTAGTGCATGTGTGCACACATCTACATACTATTCTCTGGTGTGTGAGTGTGCACATGTCTGCATGTTGGTCTCTAGTGTGTGTTTGTTTGTGTGTGTGTGCATCGTGTGCATGCTGTGCTCTGGTGTGTGGATGTGATGTGCACATGTCTGCATGTTGTTCTCTAGCTCTCATGTGTGTATGTGTGTACATGTGCATGCTGTGCTCTGGGGTGTTTCTGTGTGCACATGTGTGCATACTGTGCTCTGCTGTGTTTGTGTGTACATACATGTACATGCTTTGCTCTAGCATGTGTCCATACACATGTCTACATGCATTGTGCACTCATGTAGAGACCACACAGGGGTCAACATTGAGGGTTTTCCTCTAGTTCTATTTCAACTAAAATGATTTATTTATTTATTTGAATTGAAAATACATTTTTAAATACAGTGTATTCTAATTATCGTTTCAGCTTCTCCAAGTCCTCCCAGATTCTTCTCACCATCCCACCCTTCCAAATCTATATCGTTCTTCTCTTTCATTAGAAAAACAAAAAGGAATCTAAAATAATAATAATAATACATCGTTATTAGTAATTAATATATATTATAAAATTATTATTATTATTATTATTATTATTGAATAACATAAAATAGAAACAAAAATCACCCAAAGAGGAAAAAAATCTGAAAAAAATGAAGAGGCAAAAGAGAACCTCAAGAAAGATGTGTAGATTTAGAAACACACACACAGGTAAACACAGAATTTCCACTAAAACACAAAGTTGAAAGCCATAAGGTATAAGCAACATCCCTGTGAGGTAAGGGAAAAAGAAAAGAAAAATGAATTTCCAGGCAAAGTGTTGACAGAAGAACGAACAAACCACAAAGCCTAACAAAATGTGGTTGAATTCATTTTGTGTTGGTCCTTTACTGCTTGGTGTGGGGTCTAGCCATAAAGTGACTCACACCCCAGCGAGATGCTGCTAGAGAAAATACATCTTGCATTTGCAAGGGGCTATCAACTGGAGAGAGTTCCTGTCTTAGGGATGTGGGTTATGTCAGCCTCCACTCTCGGCACTGGTACCCAATCCTGCGAGGACCTGTGCAGGTCCTGTGCGTGCTGCCCCAGTCTCTGTGAGTTCATGTGTGCATCAGTCCTGATGTTCGTGCTCCTGGAAGGTGTTCTCCTTATTTCCAAGAGAAAGGTAAACACCAACAGCAACAAATCCTTTGATCCACAGTGGTGGCCTGCACACAAGATGCGCCAGTGCAATGGTGCCACAAAGCTTGTGGACACAACCAAGATTAGATTGGATGTAAGGCCACTATATAGATGGAACCTATCCCTGATACTGCTCAGGTGACCAGGAACTCGATATGAGATAGGACAAGGCATAGCAGAAAGCCAGACCCAGTAAAACAAGTCCCAACAACATCCTGCTATACTCGTAGAGCTGTGTCTTGATCAGCCATCATCAGAGAGGTTTCCTCCTGCAGTAGATGAGAAGAAATACAGAGACCCATAGCTGGACAGCATATAGAGTCCTAAATAGGATGTCTCCATTAGGTCCCATGGCTCATGGCTCTGTGAATGTTGTGGAACCGGAGGCGGAAAGATTGTTACAGACTGAGGGGGTGCAGGACACCAGGGAATCAAGGCTTTCTAAAACGTATTTATTTTTAATTTTATGTTTGTGAGTGTTGTCTCCATGTGTTTAAGTGTTTTGGTGCCTTCAGAGGCTACAGGAGAGCATCATCTGGAGTTGCGGATGTGTGGGGGTCACTTTGTGGGTTCTGGGAACCGAACCCATATCTTCTGCAGAAGCAGCAAGTGCTCTTAACCACTGAGTCAACTCTACATCCCGCACCTCACTTCTGAAGATAGTGCCTTTCACTGAACCAGGAGCTCACTGACTGAGCCACACTGGTTGCTCATTGAGCCCCAGGAAACCTGGGGCATCTGCTTCCCAGAACCACCATTCCCATATATGCTATGATATTCAGTTGTCAAAGTGGTTTTGGGTCTTTGTTGTGGGGCAAGCATTTGAGCAATGGAACCACCTCCGTAGTCCCTATTTTCTCCTTTAATATTAATGCAGGGTCAAGATGTCTGTGCTAGTATACTCTAATTTTAAAGGTAAGAAAACCAGGGCCTAGGCAGGGCATCATGTCTGAGACAGCACAGCCAGCAAGTGATGGGAACTGTGACTTGTTGGAGTGATTTTTAGTGACAGATCAATAGGAGCCAGGGGCCTGGTTCCCTCTCCTCTGACTTGTTTGTTTTCTAGACAGGGTTTCTCTGTATAGCCCTGGCTGTCCTGGAACTCACTCTGTAGACCAGGCTGGCCTCAAACTCAGCAATCTGCCTGCCTCTGCCTCCCAAGTGCTGGGATTAAAGGTGTGCGCCACCACTGCCTGGCTCTCCTCTGTTTTTTAACTTCAGAAGTGAAATGGCAATGTGTTTACTTTCCAGTTTGGATTTGCGCATGGCAGGCCACCCTGGCTTTTTACCTCTACGTTAATATCTTGCTTTCCACACATATTATACCTTGTAAAGAATCAAAAGAATGAGTATGACCCTCATTAGTGGAAGGTGTTTGTGTGAGTTTAAAAATGGGATGTAGCAGCTGGTTTTGAACTTGGAGAGGTGCCGAAGCCTGCAGGTATCAGGTGCCAAGCAACACCTGTCTGAGTTGCGTCATTTCATAAAATGTGAAACTGCTCCCTTCACACCAATGAGGATATTCTTAGTATGTGGATTTGGCTTTTTAACTTAAGAGGAGAAAGGACTTTATTTGCAAGGACAGTTGAGAAGGGTTTGCAGTGTCAGACCACCCTGCCTCCCATTTTTACGCTGAGGCAGAAAGTCGACTGCAGACATCTGGTGACCACATCCACCACAAAGCAGGAGCCCCCAGGTCCCTGAAGTGGCCCTGCCCTAGATTCTCAGTTGCTTCATCGAAGTCTGAAAGTGGAATGGCTAATACTCACTTTGGAATCCTGGGGTGGATTTTGAGTCACCCTAGATTACGATGCCCTGTGATCCCAACTGTATGTGTGTTGATAATTTTCTGTAAGACATTATTCACTCTCTTCCCTTGCTACATTCTGGGAGTAGAGAAATAATCATATTCAGACCAAGATAAATGGATGATGGCTGCTACATCCAGAACCGGAAACAAGTGATCATGTTTCCTGTACAACTGACCTTATTTAAATAAATAATGAATAAGCATTCATTAAGGTTCTACCTCACTGGGCCTCATGCTACAAATGATCCTAGAGAAGAACATAGAAATCACTTGGGAAATGCTATTTTGTGAGCAATTCCGGCTGAGTGTTTTGTAGTTAAGGTTTATGGCAACCTGGAATGATTGCAGTGGGTTGAAAATTCCTCATTGCACACAGGAATTACAAAGTGCCTTTCTGTTAGCACAGATCTAACACAACCTCACCTATCATTATCAAATCTGGGCACTGCCAGAGATATCTAAATTTAACATGAAAAACAACAGATGGGGAGAAGAAGCGTCGCCCTACCTGTGCTCTCCAGGTGTGAACTGTGACTCACTGTGGGGTAATTAAGGGCCCCAGAAACCAGCTAGCATAATGGCATGTTGTGCTAGAAACTGAAGGAAAGAAGAAAGGACAGACAGAAGAAAGGACAGAAAGAAGAAAGAATGAAAGGAAGAAATGATGGAAAGATATGTGTGTGTGTGTGTGTGTGTGTATGAATATATGTATGTATGTATGTATGTATGTATGTATGTATGTATGAGTTGATGGTTGGATGGATCAATGAATAAATAAGTATTGAATGATAGGTGTGAATTTTGAAGGTCATAAAATAATTCTGTAGAACCCAAGTCCAGACATCATAGATGGGGTGGATACTAAATAAGGATAATTGAACGAAAAGATTCCTATTCGGAAGTCTTCACTGACTTGGGGGCTGTTCTTAGCAGGAAAGGGATTAAAGAGGGCCCAGGAACAGTGTAAAGGAAATGAAAAGCTGTGCTGTCTTGGGCTATTATTTCTTATTTGTCTATTCAATAAGCAGAAAATGCAAAGGGGTGTGACAAGAAAAGCCACTGAATGTTCTTGGAAATATGTGGGGACTGAGAGGAGATCTTTCCAGCATTTATAACATTTTCTAGTCTTGATCAAATCAGAGGCTGCAACAGCTCATATCTAACTCTGCTTTATTCTCCTATTCTCTTTGTTACCAAAAGTATTAGTAACAATGGAGCATTTAGAAAATGTTGCCATAATCTAGAAATATTAACTGTTTAATCCCACTGCCTTTGGGATCATCAGAGAACAATTCTTTCTGCGTCTTCAAACATAACTTGGGACTGTGTTTGTATCACCATTGGTGATACATATCATATATCATGATGAAATAAGAGTTCAAGTGTACATTAAAGTGATTTTGGCATACTACAAACTAGGTTAAATGATTATGACTATTCTGCGTACAAATGTGGAAATGTCTTTGGAAATGTAAAGAGAAATTTTATTCCCCCCTTTTTTTAATACAAGAAAAGCCATTGTGAACAGTACATCACAGTTCTTCATATAATAATCCTTGGAAACCTTTGAGCCCAAGGCAGTGGTATAAGGTTATGAGATAGAATACTGTCATCAAATTCAGTAAGAAAGTGAGTATGTACAAGGATATATGAGTGAGAACGTGACCAAAAACACATCAAAATTAAGAGGTTCTAATTGTTTACTGCCAAAATCAGGACTCTGGAACAAAACAACAAAGACTTTGTAGAGATGAGAGAAGAGTCTATCACCTGCCACCCCAAGCTATGACCTTTAAACGTGAAGATTTGCTTATTTTCTCTGTATTTGTTGCAGTAGATATTGGGCATTGTAGGGAAAGAATTTGATGTGAACATTTGTATAGCTGACAAAATATCCAGGCTTACTGATTTGATAACCTTAGCTGATATGTATTAAATGTTAGTACAAATATGCAAGTGAACAGTAGGCAAGCATGACATCCACATTTTGCACTGATATTTCATGCTGGTGTTAGACGTTCAACAAGCTAAGCATAGCACTGTTGTGACAAAGGACGGAAATCTGAAGTCTTCGTGTCTCCCATGAAGAGCATCTAACTCAGGTTAAGGGTTCTAGAAGCATCTTGAAGGAAAAGGGATTCCTCAAGTGATACATTTACTTAGTTAAAACTCTAGGAGCTGCTAATCACAAGATGATGTATAGTCAACTTTATAAATAAAACACTGATTCAGGAAGCTCACTGTAGTGGGAGTCTCTCTAGGATTTACAAGCTAAGCAGCCAAGGGTAGGTGACTAGGTTACAGTATCAGGCATGAATTCCCTCCTACTAAGTAGGCCTTTTGTCAAGTTAGGTGGATGTTGGTCACCCCCAAGATACAAGTGCTACGTGTGTTCTTGAGGATGTCTCGTCTGTCTCATCAGTGTTGTACTCTGTAGGCTTTCCAGCTGTGTGGGACTATTAGATTTTCTACCCTGACAGCTTGAATAGCTCCTTCTACTATTAGAAGTAGTCCTTGTGGGTAAGGATTAAAGGTCAGTTCCAGCCTGATTTTTTAAGTTCTGAAATATCAAAAAAAATGAAATATATAAAAAAGAAATTGTCAAGCTGTTCTTAAAGTATTTGTCCTCTGATTTGACATCACTCCTGTAAATGAATGAGATGCTCTTTTGTTGGTTCCACTGCCAATGCTTGAGGTATTTCTGCAGAAGCATGTGTGGACTTCTGTGTGTGCATTTCAGCCATTCCCACACAACCCAATGACATAGCCTTATAGTTTCATTTTACATTTCTCCTATGATCAATGGTGTTGCATTCACCATGTGCATACTGGCTATTTTATGTGTCTCCATGAAAAATCTGTTGACTTCATTTATTATTGCTTATACTTTTATCATGGTCACCAGATTCATCTATGTATTCTGCATATATTTTCTTAGATCTGTCAATGGGTTTTATTAATAACATCTAATAAACACATGTCAATTTTATGAATAACTTTTTTGTATGCTCACTATTCCTATATTAGACCACCTTTCCCAAAATAGATTTGAAGATGTTTGTTTGTTTTGGTTTTTTGTTTTGTTTTGTTTGGGGTTTTTTCGAGACAGGGTTTCTCTGTGCAGTCCTGGCTGTCCTGGGACTCTCTCTGTAGACCAGGATGGCCTCAAACTCAGAAATCTGCCCGCCACTGCCTCCCAAGTCTGGGATTAAAGGCGTGCGCCACCACTGCCCAGTTTGAAGATGCTTTACCTGTGATTGTTTGTAAAGCTTTATCATCTCTGGTGGTATACAGAACTGCATTCATCCTGACTTACATTTTTCCCTGAGCATGAGATCAAAGGAGTCCACCACTTTAAAAGTGGAGCTCTAATTGCTCTGGCGTTAGTTGTTGACACTTTGTGGAGCTCTAATTGCTCTGGTGTTCGTTGTTGAACAGACTCTTTTCCCTTCATTTAAATATTTTAGCCTCTCTAGAGGTTTGCAATAACGTGGCTTCCATAGACTCATATTACTGGAGTGCTTAGTCAACATGGAGTGGAACTCTTTGAAAATATTAGAGGTGTGGCCTTGTTGAAGGAGCTGTGTCACTGGGGGTGTGCTTTGGGGTATCAAACATCAATGACAGGCCCAGTCCCTCTTTCCTATCTTTCTATCTGTAGATCAGGATGTAGCACTCACCAACTGCTCCAGCTCCATGAGTGCCTCCACACTACCATGCTCTTCTTTATGATGATAATGGGCTAAATCTCCAAAACCATAAGCTAACCCCCAAATACTTTCTTTCATTTCTTGTTCTTTACAGAAATAGAACAGTGTTGGTACCAGGAATGGGGTATTACTGACAAGCTGGTCCATGCTATTCATTGGGGGAATGTGGATTTTTGGACTGTGGACTAATGGGCATACTGATAGAAGATTAGGAGACAGTGGTGCTTAGAGCAATATTGATCATGACACCTGACTCAAGAGATTTTAGAAAAGCATATTACTAAGTGACCTATAGACCATTCTTATAATATTTTACAAAAGGATGTGACTGCTTTCTGCTCTCCTCTGAAAAATCTGCTTGACACTAAACTAAAGAGTTTTTAACTAATAGCCTTGACAGAAGAGATTTCAAGACAGTCTAGTATTTATTGTGTCTTCTGGTTATTATTCTTATGGAAATCTATAATGAAAAGGAGAAACATTTGGAGGAATAACACCAAATGTACAGTTTGAGAAGAAAAGGAGCACCAGGCAGTGTGACGGGTCCAAATCCTGTGCTCAAGGAGACGAGAGGTTAAGGGGAAACGATGTTAAAGGGAATCAACGGAGTGGTGACCTCAGGGCAAGACCCCATCCAACTAAAGAAAACCCTAAGCAAAGTGAAGGAAGCAACAAAAACAGAAAGGAGATGGAGATGTAATTGAGGAGGGAGACATGTTCCAGCTCTAGTGAGCAGAAAAACCTGGAAACTTGGCCACTTGGTTCTGTCTTTTGAGTCAAGGATACAAGTAAGGGTTATATAATCACTGTCTGTGAACAAGGAAAGCTGGTGAAGACAGACATGCATCAGAAGTGTCCCTGCATGGAGGCCCAGAGAGACCATTATGTGTTGGAGACACCAAGATATTGGAGATGCCAGAGCTGTGGGATATTTGGCCAAATATAGACTGGGCATGGAATCACCCTGAGTGAGAGAATTGTGTTTAAATCAACAAAACTGAAAGGAGTTGGAGAACTGAAGAGATCTTTGACATCAGGCATGGAGATGCAGAATTTGGAATTTGACATCCTGTTTATTTTTTTTTACACTCCATATTTTATCCCGCCCCCCATCCACCCTCCCGTTTCAATGTGGATATCCCCAACCCCCAGCCGACCTGACCTCTAAATTCCCTGGGGCTTCCAGTCTCTTGAGGGTTAGGTGCATCATCTCTGAATGAACACAGACCCCGAAGTCCTCTGCTGTATGTGTGTTGGGGACCTCATATCAGCTAGCGTATGCTGTCTGTTTGGTGGTCCAGTGTTTGAGAGATCTTAGGGTCCAAATTAATTGAGACTGCTGGTCCTCCTACAGAATCTCCCTTCTCAGTTTCTTTCAGCTTTCCCTAATTCAACAACAGGGGTCAGCTGCTTCTGTCCATTGGTTGGGTTCAAATATCTGCATCTGACTCAGCTGCTTGTTGGGTCTTTCAGAGGGCAGTCATGATAGGCCCCTTTTTGTGAGCACTCCATAGCCTCAGTAATAGTGTCAGGCCTTGGGACCTCCTACCCATGAGCTGGATCCCACTTGGGCCTGTCGCTGGACCTTCTTTTCTTCAGGCTCTTCTCCATTTCAATCCCTGTAATTCTTTCAGACAGGAACAATTGTGAGTGAGAGATGTGACTGTGGGATGGCAACCCCATCTCTCACTTGATGTCTTGTCTTCCTGTTGGTGGTGGGCTCTATAAGTTTCCTCTCTTACTGTCAGGCAGTACTCCTGCCTTTGAGTCGTGAGAGTCTCTCCTCCCAAGTCTCTGGTGTATTCTGGGGGGGGGGGTCCCTCGAACCTCCTGTTTCCCAAGGTTGCCTATTCCCATTCTTTCTGCTGGCTCCCAGGGCTTCAGTACATTAGGTACAAGGATTTGCTACACCACATACTCCAGCCATGATGTCTTCCATGGTTACAGGTCTACAGTAATGGCCCAAACCAAATATGAACCAAAGCCAAATGTTTCTCTCTATAACTTAGTTGTCCTAGTTATTTTGTTGTAACAACTAATATAGGGGTCTTGCATATCTTTCATAAAATTTGCTCCTGGTTATTAATTTAAACCGAAGCCCAACATATGCATTATTACAAGCAAAACGGCATGTGGTGACTCATTTCTATAATCTCTGTACTCGGGTAGCTGAGGGAAGAGGAGAACCAATGAATTTAAGGCTATGTAAATTAACAGTGAGCTTCAGGCCAGCCTGAGACACAGAGTGAGACCTTGTATCAATCGCTAAGCTAAACTAAATTAAAATAGAAAACAAAAGTTGTAAGCAGTCACAGACCTTCTTAGACGGACTTTTATTCTTGGAATTTTGTGTCCTCATTAGACTTATCTGTCTTAGAAAGAGTTACACAAAAAGTGAATATACTTTGCTTTAACATTATACAGCTATATTTCTTTGGCTTGTTTATATTGTTGTTTTTGAGATAGCAGGTCACTATTGGATCACTTGCTGGCCTGTAACTCACTATGTGACATACATAGTTGGTTTCAAATTCACAGAGACTCCTTAATTCTGCCTGGAGAGTTCTGGAACTGAGATGGGCACAACCACACTTACCACAGCTATGTTTTCAAAATAATTTTTATGTACCTATATTGGACTTATGTCTCCTTGGTTCATGCCACTGATTTAGCATTGAATAAGATTAATGAGAAGGGACATCTACCTTCTCATCCCATTAACAGGGGACTTGTGTCTTTCACAACTCTGTAAATTTCAGAAGAAAGCCTCTGACCTTGTTAAGTGCCTTTCTGATCAAGTATTCGAGTTGCATGACTTTCCATTTTTTTTCCTTTTGTTAAATGAGTTATATTGACTTTTCATACATGTCTGCTGTGAGCAAATAACTGAAGTGTTGCATGTTATTCTTCCATGATTAGAAGTCAAAATCTCATATCCATTCTTTGGCAAGGAATATCATGCTCATAGTGAGTTGTAGAATATATAGTGATAACACAATAAAAAGAAAGGCGAATCAACCAAAGCATGCATGCTTAAGTTCTACTCTGTACTAAGCCACCTTATTAGATAACAGAAGATGAATATCAAAACATCTCTAGAAAGAGGTTCACTTAGACATTACTCAAAGAAGGAGTATTGGGCTTGAACAAGCACAGCCTGAGAATGAAACAGCCAGAACAGGAGTGACTGGTTCCCAAACAAGTTCGTTTTAACATTCCATGATAATATGCCATTTTGATTGTCTTTGTCTACAAATCTCTGCGCATGTCTATAGATACTGACCATAGTCTGTACCATTCAGCAAATTTTAGTGGATACCTACCACGTGGAGTCTATAGATGCTGACCATAGTCTATACCATTCAGCAGACTTTAGTGGATACCTACCACGTGGAGTCTATAGATGCTGACCATAGTCTATACCATTCAGCAGACTTTAGTGGATACCTACCACGTGGAAGGCACTGCCGAGCAATGTGTGGCTTTCTTTTTTCCAACTATTAAGTTATTTTCTCTGTAGTATCGTGGCATTTGTTTCAGAAGATTCTCTTGTAACCACCACTGTGTCCCATTGCCTCTGGCACCATTAATTCTTGTTGCAGACAGACTCTGTATCAAAATGTCTGCCCAAGTTCTGAATTTGACAGCCCCAACTTCATTTTTCATCTCAGGGTCTTGGCTTCTGGATAGGATGAAATATGTATGGGATTCTGGCACAGCTCAGCCGTGGTTCTGTATAAGTAGATGCAGTCTATCAAAAAGATACTGTCTCCTCCAGATAGATACAAATCTGGCTGTGATAAGTGATGGTATCCCTTTCAACCCACACCTTCCTATTTATAAAATGTTCACACCTGATACAAACAACTGTGCCTTAATTCCAACAGCATTTCAAATACTACCTACGGCTGAGCGCGGATGTGAAATGGAATAGGATGTACAGGCTATGTAGCCAGTGAGGATTGAATGGAAAATTTCTCCCATAAGCTCATGTCCCCAGTAGTTAACTACTGGTCCCCAGCTGGTGGCCCTATTTATAGAGATTGTGAAATCTTGGGAAGGTAGACCTCAGCTCCATAGAGGAAGTAGCTGTAGCCCAACTGTTGATTCTCACTTCCATTTCTTTCTGCTTCCTGACATAATTGAATCAGTTGCTTTGTGTTCCTGCTGCCACAGCCAGGGGCATCTCCCACCATCATACCACCATGAACCACATTCTTTCAAGCCATGATCCAAAAGAAACCTACCTGCTTTAAGTTCTTTCTTGTCATCTATTTGACCACAGCAGCAAGAAGAAAAATTAATAAAACAATAGGTAGCTAATTAAGCTAAGTAATTTGTCAAACATTTACTAAGTATCTACCCACTTCTTTTTCATTAATCATTTAGCAAATATTTATTAGTTACTTACTTCTACAAAAGTCTTGCCCAGAATTGTCAACAATACTTATCAATCGATAAACATGGCCATGATCTCCAAAATGACCTAGATCTTCTTCAATTTAACCTCCTGTTTTTGAGATTTCTTTGTTCTAGTCCTTGAAGATTCCCTGCCTGGAACCCTGGGCTTCTCTGTTTCAGCCCAGCTAGTTCCTGCTCAGCTCCACAGTCAACTACTCAGTGAGTGTCCCATGTCAATCCTTTATCCAACGCATGACTTGTCCCTCTGTCAGCAACCACACGAGTAGCATGGGTGGTTTTCCTTTTCAAAAAATGACTGGGTGCCTGTTTGCTTTCTTGACTATTTCTTCTATGTTTGGAAATAACCACAAGAACAGACTTTGACTATTCTACTCACAGTGAGAATCCTCATTGGAAACATGCTTAGTATATATTATTTCTCCGTGTATGTGTATGTATGCATTTGTGTTCTCTCTCTCTCTCTCTCTCTCTCTCTCTCTCTCTCTCTCTCTCTCTCTTCTCTCTTCTCTCTCTCTTTCTCCCTCCCTCCCTCCCACCTCTGTGGTATATTTGTGTGTGTGTGTGTGTGTGTGTGTGTGTGTGTGTGTAGAGCAAAGGTCAATGCCCATTGTCATCTTCAGTTGCTTTCTTAGAATCTGAAGTTTACCACTTCAGCTAGACCTCTGTACCAGCAAGCCTTGGGCTTCTCCCCATCTGAACCTCTCTATCTCTGGAATTACAAGTGAGCATGGATGTACCTGGCTTTTTATGAGTCCTTGAGAAGCAAACTCAGATCCTCGTGTTTGCAGAAGTGCTTCACAAACTGAGCCATCTCCCCAGTTGCCCTTGCCATGTATTCTTTGATCAGACAATCGGAGGAAGCAGAAAAACTTTTACTGTCCTGACTACTGTGACCTCCATGCCTGCTCTATTCTGACCCTGCCTTGCCTTTATTCTTATAGCAAAGCAGGAAGATATTGTGCTCACTATGGGCAGATCACGGCTGCCAACCTCTGAAATACTCAAATCAAAAGGAAGCCCTGAACTGTTAACAAAAACTAACTTAATCCTATAAGATTTGTTTTCTAAATGCTGGAATTAAGTCATAACTCCCCCCAAACTTTGTACATTTGGTAAAAGTGTTTAGGACTGAGTACTCACATCCTCTTATTCTCAGTAATTGGACCAGTAATGAGTCTCTGCATTGAGCTGCTCTCAAACAGCTTCTCTGACCCAAGTTGGGAACAGTCTGGACCCATTGTATAAACATGAATATTTGAAAAAGAAGTTTGACGTGACCATTCATTAAAACAATAATAGGTTCCAGCCCAGGGCATGGACTTTTTTATGACCTATTGTTTCTGATTTTGTTCATGATTTCAGGTTTATGATTCCCCTGCCAAAGCTCTGAGAAGATCAGGGAAGTGAAGTCAGAAATAATGTTAAGAACCAGAAAGCGGATAGGAGAGCTATGGGCTCTTACCTTCTGAACATGACATGGCTGCTGTATTGACAAATTTACCTGCCAAGGTTACCAGTACAAGAGCTGCACACAATCAAGCGAACCAGAAGTTCAGCATGGATGGGGGAGGTGTTCATGATGCTCTGACCCTACCAGAAGAGCCATTGCATGGGGGAGGTGTTCATGATGCTCTGACCCTACCAGAAGAGTCATTACATGGGGGAGGTGCTCATGATGCTCTGACCCTACCAGAAGAGCCATTACATGGGGGAGGTGTTCATGATGCTCTGACCCTACCAGAAGAGCCATTACATGGGGGAGGTGCTCATGATGCTCTGATCCTACCAGAAGAGCCATTGCATGGGGGAGGTGTTCATGATGCTCTGACCCTACCAGAAGAGCCACTGAAGTTGAGAGTTACTGGTGGAGGGAGGCTTCTTTGGGGATACAGCCACTGCTAGGTGACCCGTACTCCAATGACTGACTGCATACCCAAGCACAGCTGAACAGCATTGATTGGCCTTTGTGCCTTATTTTTAAGAGGACAACATGAAGGTAGCAGCAGGACGTGAAGACACGTGGAGAGGTGAGTTATATGGTTGAATATAAGCGTGTGTGTGTGTGTGTGTGTGTGTGTGTGTGTGTGTATGTGTGCATGCATGCACATGTGTGCATGAAATTCTCAAAGAATCAAAATAAGAAAAAGCCAATATTTTATCCACTTTCATATAAGCTGATGTCTCTAATGCTTAGCTTGTGGAGTGTGAGTCCTAAGAGTGTTTGTGTGGGTAAGAATACCAACTTCCAGGGATAGACCCTCATGTGCTATGCTGGTCTTATCACACATGGCTAACTTGTTACTATGGAGATAAGAAACAATGCACACACACACACACACACACACACACACCACATTAAACAAAATAGGCAGGGTCTAAGGAAGTACATGAACCCCAGAGACCGAATGTATGATGTCAGGGAACAACTTCCTGAGACTCAGTAGAACACAGAGGAGAACCACAGCGCTTCAGCAAGTCCTAGAAAACCAGCCCCAGTGCATCTGCGATATGCACTGCTTCAGATCCGAAGGTTAAAAGGACAAGGTGATTCACAGTTGATCTATAGTCAATATCTCATATAATTAGACAACTTCAGCCCTCTAAGTCAATCAGGATTCTCCAGCATGGCTATAAACCTATTGATTTCAAAAATAATCTCAGAAATATTGCTTGGATACTTTGATAAACAAAGCATTTTACATGAATTGTCTCATTGATTTTCTTCAGTGTCCCATTGTTTTTAATTTTGAAATAATTATAGATTCACACAGAGTTGCCAAACCAGGGCAAAGGTATGTGATCCTCATTACCAGCATCCTTTGGTAGTAATAATGTTGCATAAAATGTAGAACTATGTGCCTCGGCACAAAGTACTCAGTTAGACTTCTGCTCTCACTAAGTTTGTAGGGATGTGTTCAGTTAGGATGCACTAGTTTTTGGGGACCACTGTGAGAGTATACCTCAAACTGTGAGACTGAAAACAATGAGAACTTATTGTTCAATTGTTCTGAAGGTTTGGACTCCAAAATCAAGGTATGAGAAGCAGGCCCTGAACCGTTCACAGATCTTCCTTGTTTCAGGTCTCTCTGATTTGCCTTGGCTTGTGATAACATAACTCCAGTCCGTGCCTCTGTTATCATGGTGTGTCCTTTATGTGTTTGTCCATATCTCAATGTCCTCTTAAGTGTCAGCAGTTGGGTAGGTTAGTGGGTTAGGGCTTATCCTCACCTCTACTGACTGTAAAGACTCCCCCTGCCTTTTAAAGATTGATTTACTTTTATTCATGTATTTGTCTTCATGTAAGAATAGACACCATATGTGTACAATGACAGAGAAGGCCAGAGGAGACATTAGATCTATTGGAACTGGAATTACATATGAATGTGGATTGCTATGTAGGTGCTCAGAGCTGAACTCTGATCTTTTATAAGTATTCACAGCTACTTTGCCATGGTGCCTGCTCTCTAACTCCCATCTCCCATTTCTTAATAGGACATATCCCAGGCCCCCAAGAGATGGGATCTCAGTATATTTTATTAGGGTGGGCATAATACATACATCCACCTACCAACATTCCTATCTCACATATAAAAAAACAAAGAAGAGCTGGATGGTAGAATAACTTGCCTAAAATTTTACATGCAGAAAAGAAGGGATTCTAAATTTGAATCCTATCTATTTCACTGTTGAGACTGCTCTCCCACAGTAAGGCTCCCTGTTTATGTAGAAATTGAATGAAACTAGATAAAAACTGGCAGAAACATGCCCATCTCAGCACCAGACAACAAATGTTGGCTTATGTCTGTCTGCTGCAGGGGGGTTGTCCTGCAGAGTCTCTTGAGAATAATGCACATGGTCCCTGAGAAACAGAATAAACTAGATATGTTATTCTGTTATATTGTTATTCTGTTATTCTAGATATGAGTTCTCCATTGCAAAGGGAGTCTTTGTGTTATTATTTTATTTTATATGTGGATGGGTGATTTCTCTGTATTTATGCCTGTGTTCAACCCACATGCCTGGTACTCATCAAAGTCAGAAAAGGGCTTTAGATACCCTGGAACTATAGTTTTAGGTGCTTTTAAATGCCATGTTGGCTTTGGGTCTTGAACCATGTAGTTCTGAAGAGCAGCCACTTAACCACTGAGCCCAGTGGTTAACTAATTATTAATATTTTTTTTGTCAAAGACTTGCAGTTCTGCCATTTGTTGCTATCAAGGAAACATACTACATGCTTCATTACTTGCGCCTGGAACATGACTGCTTCACAGTGGATAATCCTCCCTAAGATGCCACTTGTCTCTCTGTTGGGAGATGGTCCCTTCTTCTCTCTGTTTCAGAGAGATGTTTCTTTCATCTTTGTTCCTCATGTCTTCACCCATTGTCTTCGGGACTTTGGCAACATTTGCCTTCTATTTCCCAGAGATACTCTTTCCCTTTTTCCCTACTTCTAAGTCTTGATGTTTGACCTCAAGTCCCACAGATCCACCTGACTGCTTGATGTTTCCCTCCTATGCAAGTGCAAGGCACACCTGAGCATCTGATTACACACTGCTTCCTGTTGTTCTGATGGTGTGTATGGAGGCCTTGTTTCCTTTCTAGACCATTTCTATGTTGAGGACTGAAACTTCCACCTCTTTTCTACAGGCCTTCCTAATACCCATGATATTCTGGGTGCAAGGCACTGAGTTCTGCAGAGTCACAACGTCACAAGTAGCTTTTGCACAGAGCCATAAAATCTCTGAAGATGGAAGACTGTTGTCTCTAGACCTCAGTGTCACGCTGTGCAGAGAGTGAGGGTAGGTTTTATCAGGGGATCTAGGCTTGCCATACTCCATTATGCTTCTGTGATTATACAATGAAACTATGTTTCATAAAAGTTTTGAATGTCATAACTTATAACATAGCATTATAAAAGAGATGAAAACCAATCAGCCTACAACTTCATACACCTGTGATTTTTATAGGTACTTCAGGAAGTAACTTATTATACCACAAGACAAATAATAAATGATATACATAGTTTATCATTGTACTTGACTTTGTTAGTTAACATTTCTTGAGCACTTATTTTGGTAAGCATATAAATAGCTGATTAGTTTTTTTCATGAGTGGAGTGACATTGTTTAAGACATTTCAACAGCTCCCCCCCATTCACTTCAGAAATCTCAGCTGGTTTCATGCTATATGGTAGACACAGTACTGGATGTTCACTACACATTCTGAATAAGAAAAACAGATATCTTGCCCAATGGATGCTATTCTGCTAAGGAAATGTTTAGTTCCACATTTCCTAAGACAAATTTACTTCAGTTATTGTAAATTGATCTGGTTCTTCTTGGAGGAACAATAGTTCCTTGGTGGACACAAGACAGTACTTGGAAATTTACATCTACACACACACACACACACACACACACACACACACACACACACTACATATAAAATTAATTTTAAAAAAAAAGAAATCTGATATTTAAGTAAAAGCAAGAACTATAAGATGCCCTATTATCAATGAACAGATGAGGGAAGGTAAGTAGTCAGAAAAACATCAAATAACTGCTTACCATGGCATTCATGGTTTGATTAAAGCTCGTCCCCTGGATTATGTTTCCAGTTTTGGAATGTAGCTTGAGAACAATAGTGGACTATATCTAGTTTCATGGCTGGAAATCTGACTTTCCTTGATGTGATTGGTTTGGAAATTTGCTTCCAAGAAAATACAAGTATTGACCTGGATGTAAAATCAATGTTTCAAATTTCTCCTTTTATGAAGACAAGTGAGCAATTTCACATATACGTGGATGTGCGTGCTGTGTAAGCTAGCTGGAAAGGAAGGGGGTGTTCACAGAGGATGCAGAGAACATTTCACAGGTGCTCATCTAAGGGCATTATTAGCATGTCTACCAATCCACACAGTGCTAGATATGAATGATTACTAATGTGTGTATCCATCACTCACTGATGTACCAAATGTCAGCACCAAAGTGCATCTGAAAAGCTCCCTTTGGCAGATCCAGAAGGCTGGAAGTGAGGAAATATCAATACAGACCTAAAGAAAAGTGTATCAAAATCTTTAAAAACATGCTTTTGTTCAATCAAGGTTTTCTTTCTTTTCCTGAAAATAGGAAAAATTGTCTTTATATGGTGTTGTTTTATACATCTTGTTTACATATGAGCAGTTAGACGGTGATCATTTGAGCATAGGAATTTACCAATGAAATTCAGTTGTGGGATCTACTTGGGTTTGGCAGGAATTCTTATATCACTTGCTCCTAATTTCCTATTAATGGTGATGATGGCTAATTATGACTGTCAACTTGGTTGGCTTGAAATGTACCAAGATATTAGCTCATGGATATATTTGTGAGGCTGTTTCCATGAAGTGTTAACTAAGGGGGAAAGACCTGAGCTTCGTGGGCCTTACCATCTCGTAGGCTAGAGTCCAAGCTAGAGGAAGTGGGCACTGTCTTTATTTCCTGGCCTCTGTGCTGTGTGCTACTTTGCTCAACTCTGTGGTGCCTGCCATGTTGGAGACAAACGTTTAGACCATGAAGCAAAATGAGCAATTCCTCTTTAGGTTTGTCTCTCAGTTCTTTCAGCTGTAGCTATAGAAAGCCAACTAATTCAAGTGACAAGTGATCCCATGTGATTACCAACTCGAATATACTTGTTAAAGACATTCTCTTAGCAGAATACCATCAGAATAGACAATTTCGGTGCTTTATAGCATGAAACAGTCAGTGCTGTTCCTGATGCCCTACTTACTTTGGGTGGGAAGATTTTTATGACAGAGCTTATGATTTGTTTTAGATTATACCTCACAGAAAGATAGTCTGGTTCCACTCCTGTCTTCTGTAGCCTAGAGCTCAAGCTCATGGATTGGTGCTACCCACAAACAGGGGAGTTGACACACGTCAAGAAGCTCAATGGAGAAAACCCTTCGTAAACATGCCCCAAATCTTCTAGATCATTCTAGATCTTGCCAAGATGGTCATCGATATTAACTGTCACACTGGGCATGACAGTTAGGAGGTTTGAACCATATGGAAAACAGAACTAGATAGTGGATTCTACAGTGTGCATCACATGACTCATCATATAAATTATGGGTTTATTTTAAGTATACATGGCATAAAATTGAGCATTAGTAGATAAAGGTAACATTGGCCTTTTCTTGTGTTTTTGTTTCCATCTTATGTAATACCCTTTACTTCATTCATTCTGTCATCAAACAAAATTTGAGCTCCATAGACGTGTTCCTGTGGCACAAATGACCTTCATTTCCAGAACGACCTTCACTTCTTTTTCCATGAATGCAGCCACTCAAACATTTTTATACCCTACAAAATGGGCATTTTTGTTAACTGTTTTTGCAAGATTTTTCTCCTCCACTAATTTCTGTACCTGGGTATTTACCTAACTCTTTGCCTTTTGTAGCTTTCCCAAAAGCTGTGTCAAGCAGGGACAACATTATATATTTTTAATACAGCTATAGAGTACAGTGAGGCTTGGTTTTAGGTGCTCATCAGTTGCTCAGAAGTTCCTGAGTTTTTGAAGCTGTGATCCACTGTCAGTTCACATGTGCTTGGAGCCTTTGGTAGGTTTTGTTCATGAATGTTGAAAGGTCCACTGTAAGTTTGTTGCAGTGATGGTTGAAAAAAAGACATTTTTTTTTTTTTTTGGTAAGGTCCAAATACAATATGCAGAATGCTAGAAAGAAACTGACTTAGAGATAATTTTTATCTCTGTATTTTTCTAAAGCATAGCCTCGAATAAATATTGGAATGATTGACAGCTAGTAGGTGTTTCCTTCTAATTTGAAAACGAATTTTAATTTAACCTTCACATTGTTGAGGAAAAGTATTACCATTCACTCAGTAATTAGACTTAATTGGTCTGAGGATTTAAATGTTGCCCTGACACCAAACATTTCAAACTACGCATATTTCACTGCTTTAAATCAACTCCTGAGACCATAGTTAGGAGATATATTTAATCAGCCGGTGCGATGCTTCTGTAAGCAAATGAGTTTCAGAGCTCAGTGGCTGATATTTGGAAATCAAAATTAAAACCAAACATAAAAGCAGTGCACTTCCTACTCTGTCTAGACCACAGATGACAATAATTCTTTTTAATGTCAGAGACTGAGGGTCTAGATGGCTTTCTTCTCTGTCTTTCAATCAACACTCAACATCAGATAGCTACATCAAATATTTATTAAACATTACACATGCTTTAACCTTTGGATTCAGTTTTTCTCATTGTTTTAACTTGAAAAATAATTTATTCAGTATTTTATGGGGTTTTGTTTTGTCTGCCTGTATGTATGCTTGTGTGTGTGTGTGTATGTGTGTGTGTGTGTGTGTGTGCACCATATGTGTGCAGTAGCTGAGGTGACCAGAAGAGGGAGGTCAATTCCTCCAAACTTGAGTTACAGATGGTTGTGAGTCACTTTGTAGGTGCTGGGAATTGAAGCTGAATCCTTTAGAAGAGCATTTAGCCACTGAGCCATCTTTCAAACCCATAACTGACTTCCTAGCATGCACTAAAATAAGCATCATCATGTGTTTCTATGAGATAAATTGCCCTTTTCTATTTCATATTAAGAAGTTAATTTAAAGTGTAATAAACTTTACCTTTGTCTAAATTTTGTCCCCCACTCCCAGCTCTTACTCCAAATTTCTAAAAGTGAAGATACAGCCTATTCTGGAACCATTGGAACACCTGGTCTCACATTAAGCAAATTTGGATTATTTAAATAAATTCTCTTATATTTTTTTATAACTTAAATTGAGTTAGGAAGCCCTCTATTTTTAAGTCATAGATGTGCAGATACATGAATCTAATGTCAACAGTCCCCAAATTTTCTAGCATGCAAAGGGGAAAAATCAAGCATTGCCATTAGAAGGGAAAAGCACTAAGTCCTAATGACTGTAACATCATTGCAATGAGGATATTTAATTTATAGCAAACATGACATTTTAGCTCAACATTTCTTTGCTGTGAGGGGATTAGGGGACTGGCCAACAAATGCTAGTGGACCCTGTCTTCCACATCACTGGCAGCATGGGACTCTACAGGCCTTGCCCACTGTCTCTCACTGGGTCAGGAGAAGAAACAGTCATTTCCACTGATAACCCAAACCATACCCAACTGTGTCATCTACTATTCTGCTTGCTGAATACCTGAGCTATAATTACCTCTCTTTCTTAACTCCATCTGAGGGTGGGATTTGTAAATTACAAACAGGGGGAAAAGGTAAGTAACTTGCCCAGACTCACAAAGACGGGCACAAGGATCTAGAGGTAATGGGTTGAGGCCATGAGGAAACAGAGGGTCCCACCTCTGAGTATGGCAGGAAGAGGAGGGGAAGGATGAAGGATCCACATGTGTGGACGTTGAAGTAAAGGTTTCCTGGTAGTTGATTCGTTAAACAAATGAGCAGAAAAGAGTGTCCAAGTGTGTGAGTTTAACTCCATTTGGGAAGTGACTGGGTAAATAAGTCAATTTGTCATGGTTTTTTCACCAGGATTTCTCAGAGGCTCTAGTGCCTTAGGATGCTTTAATCACCTACACCAGAAATCTAAGAGTTGTTCTCTCCTGATAACATCCTTCAAGTTTGGCATTCTTTTTTGTTTATTAGATGTTTTCTTTATTTACAATATCCCCTTTCCCAGGTTCCCCTCCAAAAGAAAAAATAAAAATAAAATAAAATAAAATAAAACTAAAACAATCCCCTTTTCCTTCCCCCCTCCCCCAGCTCACTACCCCACCTTCTCCCACTTCCTGGCCCTGGCATTCCCCTACACTGGGGCATAGAACCTTCACAGGGCCAAGGTCCTTTCCTCCCTTTGATGACCGACTTGGCCATCCTCTGCTATACACATGCTGCTGGAGCCATGAGTCTCCCCATGTGTACTGTTCGGTTGGAGTTTTAGTCCCTGGGAGCTCTGAGGGTACTGGTACAACCACTCTGGAAATCAGTTTGGTGGTTCCTCTGGTAGCTGGACATAGTACTACCAGAGGTCCCAGCTATACCACTCCTAGGCATATACCCAGAAGATGCTCCAACATGTAATAAGGACACATACTCTACTATGTTCATAGCAGCCTTATTTATAATAGCCAGAAACTGGAAACAACCCAGATGTCCCTCAACAGAGGAATGGATACAGAAAATGTGGTACATCTACACAATGGAGTACTACTCAGCTATTAAAAACAATGAAATTATGAAATTCTTGGGAAAATGGATGGACCTGGAGAATATCATCCTGAGTGGGGTAACCCAATCACAAAAGAACACACATGGTATGCATTCTCCAATAAGTGGATATTAGCCTAGAAGATCAGAATACACAAAGTACAATCCACAAACCACAAGAAACTCAAGAAGAGGAACACCAAAGTGTAGATACTTCGTTCCTTCTTAAAAGGGGGAACAAAATACCCATAGAAGGATCTTCAGAGACAAACTATGGAGCAGAGACTGAAGGAAGGACAATCCAGAGACTGCTCCACCTGGGAATCCTTCCCATATTCAATCATCAAATTCAGATACGATTGTGGATATCCGCAAGTACTGGTTGACCGGAGCCTGATATAGCTGTCTCTGGAGAGGCTCTGACAGTACCTGACTAATACAGAAGTAGAGGCTCATAGCCATCCATTGGACTGAGTACAGGGTTCCCAATGAAGGAACTAGAGAAATGACCCAAGGAGCTCAAGTTTGACATTTTACAGAATGTGGGAAACAGAATCATCCATGGCTCCAACAGCAGGCCACAGCAGAAGACAAAGAAGAAAGGGTTATTTTATACATGGTGGTGTGGACAGAAACTCAAGTAGGTTGAAGCTTGGCTGCTGCTTTTATTAAGTAGGTCTATTTGTATTTGAAAGGAAGTAGGAATTTGTGACAGACTCTATCAGTAACAAAATCTGGACATTCCTTTATGGGCAATCAAAGAATATTAATGATCTGAAATGACTGAGCAGATCTATTATGAGTTTGGGAAATCCTCTTGAGGGAAGAATGGGGTAAAAGAGCAAAAGCAAGCAGACAAGCAAACTAGAAACCCTCCAGTGGAATGGATCATCACACAGGAGTATCAACACACACTGTATCAGTGGCAATGAATATGGATGGAAATGTGACCAGAGGCACATAGATACAAAGAGTTCTATACAACTGATCAGCATGCAGAGATTGAGAAGCTAGAGGTGTTCCACTCTAAACGGAGCACGTATGTTCTAAATCCCAGTGCCTCAGGCCTCAGGGAGCATCGTGAAAAGGGAGCCAGGAAGACAGTAAGAGCAGAGAGAGTAGCGATGTGTGAAAACAGTGTCTGCGGGACCTGACAGTGCAGGTGCACGCATGAGCTCACCCCCAGGAGCTGTGGCTGCATCTACAGTACAAAATCAAGCCAGGCACAGTCTCGTACATATGTAAGAGGGGCTCAGGAGTCTCCATTATCAGAGGAGTTCATGGCAATTGATCTCTGAGGGAGGAGCAAGAGTCCTTTTCAGGGATGCAGACCCTGAAGGGCTGCCCGTGTGTAGTGCATCATGATCATACATCCATGCACATATAGGTGGCAATAAATATACCCAATTAATATTAAAAGAGAGACAAAGGGAAAACAGAGGGAGAGAGTGTTGGAGAGGGGAGGAGACACATGAAGTGAGAAGTGGTGAGATTGGATGTGAGGAAATATGGTCATGGGTTCGATTCAAACACATGATACACTTGTGTAAATATAAAATAAAAAATTTTAAAAGATTTATGTGTACATGTATAAATTGTATATGGTCTTCCACTTGACATCGATAATTTTAGTCTTTTTGACAGCCAACTTTAATTCAAAGCTCCTCTTTTAAACATCTGTGGGGCAAATCCTATGGACAGACAGTACACCAGGTATGGTACTTGAACAGAATCTGGCCTCATCAGAAAGAAAATCTGCTTCAAGAAATTATTTCTAGAAGGTGGTTCTGCCTGCTTTAGATCTGAGTCCATTTTACTCATAAACCACAGTTCTATAAACCGTATCCAGCTCTGCCACTCTAATCTATGGGTGTCATGACCACGCTGAGCATCTGTGCATGGATTTTTATTTTGGTAAATATGCCAGTCAGCACACAGAGTTCTCCCCCCAACCCCTGAGTGTTAAAATTGCTGGGGTTATAATGAGCATCCTTGTATCAGACACTTTCTGGCTCTTGCTGTCTTTGTTGCCTGCATGCTGGAAGATAACGATTCGGCCAACCAGCAAGGGACGGCATGGGGAGTTCCCAGATTCCTCGTGCCTGGCAGCATCTGAATGTGTGGTATCATTATGCCAGTTATCATCCATCAGCAGGCAGCTGCTCTTAGGACTTCCAGCCAGCAAGGCAAACATTTGTGCTCATGGCTTCATCCCTGAGCCTGCTGGACCAGAGGCCCATCAGACAAGAGAACTGCATCCACAGTCCCTGCCCCCTGCTTTGGACCACGTGAGCAGCTGCTTCCAGCCGGTGTTAGGCTTCTCACCTGGCATTCCTGCTGGAATCCGGAGTGAGATGTGCAGATTAGAATCTATTTGCTCAGCACAAAGGGCTTTCCGTGAAAGTGCCATGGGGGTAGTAGGGTAGAAAACAGAGAAACTGAGGATAAACTCCACAGAACATTTCGTAATAAAACAGTCAGATGATGAAGACACAGGAGCATACGTGACAAACATTTAAAAATGCAAAAGGGAGATGGAGGATGAATGACTGACATTTAGAGCCTGATGGTGGAAGGATAGGAAACCTGGCCAGCTCTAGAGGACAAGAAAAGATGCAGAATTGTAAAAATAAACAAATAACTCCTTATTAAGCACATTCCGTACACACTAGCCACTGAAAGATGCTAAGTTAGAACCCAATAAAACAAGACATTTCCAATCATCTTGGGCAGGTTAGACAACTCCCCAGGAAGTGTGTACCAAAAACTGAAGTTCATTGTTTGGAGCTTACAGGAAGGACTTGTCAAAATAAGGTGGTTTGCTGCTTTGAAAATTCTTAATGCCTCTGCACAGATGCAGGTGTGCTAACCCCACGATGAGAAGAGAGAGTTTACGTAAAATGTTCCTGTACATGGAGTGTGGGCAGCTGGATCTTCCAGGAGCTCTAAAGGGTTCAGTGCACCGGGACTAAAAATGAAACTCAGCGTGAGTCCTTTGACCTGGTACCCAGAAATGCGCGTGTTACATATCTCAGATGATTATGATGCAAGCTCGAACCCTTAAGGTGAAAATTGTAAGTGGAAGAGGAAATGAAGCAGTGGGGATTCAGACTAACATTTCCTTGCAGGTCCAAATCTGCAGCTGCTAGAGTCTTCTGGGACCACCTTAGAAGCACATACAAACATCTGAACTTGTTGTTGAGGGTTGCTCTCTTTGGGGAGAGAGTTCACAGGTTTCCTTACGCTCTGTAAACAGTTTCCTCATCTGTGTCATTTGCACAGTTAATCACCTCTAAATACATTTCCATTTACCCATCGCTCTAGTTTGATTTCTGTGTCTGCGATGAAACACCCTGTGTTAGTCAGGGTTTCTATTCCTGCACAACATCATGACCAAGAAGCAAGTTGGGGAGGAAAGGGTTTATTCAGCTTACACTTCCACACTGTTGTTTATCACCAAAGGAAGTCGGGACTGGAACTCAAGCAGGTCAGGAAGCAGGAGCTGATGCAGAGGCCATGGAGGGATGTTCCTTACTGGCTTGTTTCCCCTGGCTTGCTCAGCCTGCTCTCTTATAGAACCCAAGACTTCCAGCCCAGGGATGGCACCACCCACAAGGGGTCCTACCCCCTTGATCACTAATTGAGAAAATGCCCCACAGCTGGATCTCATGGAAGCACTTCCCCAACTGAAGCTCCCTTCTCTGTGATAACTCAAGCCTGTGTCAAGTTGACACACAACACCAGCCAGTACACACCTGGACAAAGGGAAACATGGGGAATGGGAGCTCCCTGTCAGCTTATACAGCTCCAGCTTACAGTCTATCCTTGTGGGGAAGTGGTGTAGAAATTTTTGATCCCAATCCGGGATTTCCACCCTGACTTGATCATTCAGTTCCTGGATAAGAGACGCACACAATTTTTATATTTGCAATAAGCTTTGAGTACCCCAAGATCTGGGCAGGTATCAACCGTCTCTACTATTAAAATCTATTTTCTACCAATAACCACAAGCTATTACTTACTTGTTTCATCTGGGCTGCTCTTAACTCCAGCTGCCCAGACCTCAGGGCCACATTTTCATAACTCACCTAACCCATGGTGATTTCTCCTTCATTCACCTTCTTCTCCCTCTTGTGGTTCTCTTCTTATTCCCCAAGCCTATGTCTCTTCTGTCCAACTATTTGCTGTCAGTTTCTTTAGAAATCAGAAATAGCTTGGAGTCAGGGCCACACAGAATCAGTTGGGTCTATATGAGGACTCTCTCTTCTCTGGGGTAACCAGTCTTGGGGACCCTCACTTAGCATTACAATACACAGCGAAAGACCAAGCCCCAAAAGGAAGTCAAGGCAGGAACTGCAGACAGTCTCATCACACCAATAGTCAAGAACAGAGAACAACAGATGTGCCCGTGTTCCTTCGCTTGTGCTTGACTTGATTTCTCTACTCTTATACAGTTCAGAGCTCTCTGCTTTAGATCATGGTGCCACCCACAGTGATCTGGGTCTTCTCACATGGAGTGACTTCATTAAGACAGTCTCCCACAGATATACCCAAGAATACAACCCTGTGAATTTCATTCCAGGTGACTCTAGGTCAAGTTAAGTTGACATTTAAATCTAATTGTCATATCAATCTACCCACCCAGCTGAGTTTATCTGCTGATTCTACCCTCCGCCCTCCACATAAGCCTTGAAGCTCATTTAGCTTATAATTTCCTATGATTTCTGCTTTTGTCACAACTTCTCCAAAAGCTACCTCGCTCCAGCAGTTGGAGATGTCACAGCTCAACGTGTCTACCTATGCTCTAGGAGTCCATCTGTCTCTCATGACTCATTCCTTCATCCCAGTGAAGAGTGATGAAGGTGGACTTAGACACCCACCGGGGAGTTTCCTCAGCTTATTTCCCACCTACTTGTGTTGTTCTAAAGAGCTCAAGTCACCATCTCTGTCAATCCAATGATGGGAGGTCTGGGTTTCTGTTGAATATTTACAAAATAGAAAGAACCAGAAGGGGCTGAGAGAGTTTAGTAGGCAGAATAATTGCCTTACAAGCATCAGGCCTTGAGTTCAATCCTCAGAGCCTGTGTCAAACAAGTCCCAGCGCTAGAGAGGCAAAGAGAGGCAGACTCCTGGGGCTCTCATTAGCTCTCTCCAGTGAGCATAGCTGGACTGCAGAGCTTCAAGTTCAAAGAAAAACAGTAGCCTGAGGAACAACACCACAGGCTTAGCTCTGGCCTCCACGCAGGTATGTACACACACACACACACACACACACACGCACACATACACACACACACACACACACACACGCCTCTGCATGCATGAACATGCATATACACATACACATGAAAGAAGAAAAGAGAGACAATTGAGAAATTTCATTCATTCACATTTCTACCTCTTACCCAAAGCTTTATTTCAAAAGTAGTTCAACATTGAAGGTGATTTAAATTAAAGGGACTAGAGTCACACAGATAAGACCCTCATGCCCTTGGGAAGCCAACCAGAATATTCTACTTCTAACGCCAGTCCTGTGGGGCTGGCATGCTAGCTACGAGATTGAAAGGAAGAGTCCTGACACCCAAGAGGATACAATTAGTGCTTAGAGAGAACAAACATGGAGAGGTTATCTTTTTACAATGGTTTTAAAATTCCTGTTTTGCCATGGGAGAATTACCAGGCTCCTCCAGTGGTCAGATGGGGACCTCCCTATTTTAAAGAATGACTATTAGTAATTGTGGCTATTAGTAATTGTCCCCTATGCCCTCCCTACATGTGCCAGGTATGTTTCTCCTGCCCGACTCCTGTCTGGCTTTCCCACAAAACACATTTATTTTCAGCAATGGAAGAACTTTACTGTCTTTGAGACAGAGAGCTGTTCTTGGCCAGGGGCTTTTAGCAGACCAGCAGGAACTAAAATGCCTCCTTGTCCCTTTCTTCTATAATCTTGGACTTTCAATCACTCAGCCCCAGCACTGGAAGACTTCGGCTTGGCAGGAGCAGGGACTTCAAACCATGTTTATGGTCACCAAATAATGAGGCTGTTTGAGCGGCTGATAAGAATGGGCTTTATCTGACTGCTTCTACCATGTGCTTGTTATTACTTTCACACTTCTAGAGAAGACAAAAAAAAAAAAAAAACAGACTCACATCTTGAAAGTGCTGGGAATGAGGGTTCCATGAGAGAAAACATCTGTTCTTACTGGCAAGAAACAAATGGCTATTATTATTGTTCTGTGCCTGTCTGTGTCTAGTATTTCTACAGGAAGATTATGGGGGTAGAATTCTGGGGCCAGCATCACTCTGCTAGAAGTGATTGCAGAATGAGTCACCTGAAAAAAGCTAGGCATAACTGATAGAGTTGAACTAGGACACTTCTTTTATAACAGAAAAGCAAACAGACTTTTTTCTAATTAAAGTGATTTATTTTTTACTTTATATCTATCTGTATATTATATCTGTATATTATCTACACACACACACACACACACACACACACACACACACTACCATATGAATATATGTGGGGTTACTACCTGAAGGAGTCAGCTTTCTCTTAAGCAGGGACTGAACTCAGGTCATCAGGCTTAGCGGCAAGCTACTTCCACATCTCAACAGCCTAAGAAGCAAACACTTAACTGGAGGAAATCCTTGGTTATTGACCTTTCGTATCCACACATTTGTCAGTTTGTTTCCTTTGTAGTAGAGCTGGCTAAGACGCCTTCCGGCATTCTCTAATCTGACCGTTCTCTCTCACTGTCGCTTGGCTGTTTGGTTGTTTGTCTTGTTTGTTACTGTTGTGAGGGAGCTGGGCAGCCTAGACAGATGGAGAGCTAATGTATGTAAGTCAGCACAAGAAAATATCAACAGAGGTAGGGGCAAGAAAAGGTGGATTCTATGTAACTCTATGATACAGGACATCTCTATCCATTCATTAAGAGCTACACATTTGTGACTCTAAGGTCATCTCTACTTTTAGCAACTCATCATTTCATGGCACTGCAAAGGGACCCACAAATAGAGTCATGCATGACAAGACTGTAAGTCAGTTTAGCTAAATATTATATATGCAAAGTAACAGAGGCCCGAATTGTTATTTACCCTACATGAACTTTTACAGGTTAAAGCCAAGAAAAGATGATATGGTGCTCTAACAGAGACAAGGTTCTTTCATGTCCCATCATTTGTAGGGGTTCACACTCATGTGTGTGTTTGTGGAATATGAATATATATGTGTCTGTAATTATATATATGCATATATATATATATATATATATCACTCCACAATGATACAAAGTTTAGGTCATGGGAAGAAAAATCAATTATCATTGATGGACTGATTGTGGATTGTATTCATTACTTTAACTCTTACTGTCCTATCCTAGTAAGATGGGGGGGCTGTGTTTATCAGTTTTATATCACTAAAACAAAATTTGTAAAGCTATTAATTTATGAAGAGAAAGTGTTTGTGTAGTTTCATAACTTGAGAGGCTCCAGTGTGTGCTTCCATGGTCTTTTTGCTCTGGAGCTGTGGTAAGGGAACACTTCATGACCACACACTTGATGGAGCAGTCCTGCTCAGCTGTTTACTAGGAAGCAAAAGGGCTGAAAAGGAGTGAGTTCGGGTCTCGTATTCATCTTCAAGGGTATATTTTTGTTTCATGTCTGTTGCTATTTATCAACAATTCATGACAAAAAGCAACTTGAGAGTCAAAGTGGTTTGTTTGAATTTACAGTTCCAGGTATCTGTGTGGCATAGCAGAAAAGCCAAGGCAGGGATTTTATTCAGGTAGTCACGTCAGAGTCACCGACAAGAGCAGAGAGAACTGAATGTGTTTCTACCAGCTCTCTTATGCTTTGTTCAGCCTCTCTGCTCAGACAGGTCAGGACCCATGCCTAGAGAATGTCACTATCCATAATAGGCTGGGTCTTCTCACATTAGTTAATTTAATTAAGATAGTTCCCCAGAGACCTCTCCACAGGCCAAACCAATGTAGACAATCTTTCATTGAAACTTTCTTCCCAGCTGATTCTGAGTTGTAAAACCTATATAATCAATAGCCTAATGATTCTCAACCTGACCACGCCATCTAACGGTTATTCTATTTTCCAATAGTGCCACCCAGGGGGGCTAAGCATTTAAGACATAGGCATTCATGGAATATTTAAGACTCCAACTACAGTAAACACAAGGTGGTTTGGACATAAATCCCTCATCTCAGGTTTCCTGGGTTAAAGTCTTAGTCCCCTGATGATGGCATCATGGAGAACTGATGAGAGTACAATGGTGTTAACCTCATCAGGAGATCATCTATTGATAAGTTCATATCTCAGAGTGCCATAAGGAGGGTCTTACTGGGAGAACAGAAGTCGGTGGGATATCCCTTTATATTCTCTCTCTCTCTCTGCCTTTCTCTATCTCTCTCTGTCTCTCTCTGTCTGTTTCTGTCTCTCCCCCCCACCCCCGATTCCTGGTCACAATGAGCTGTGTAATGGACTATGTCCTGTATCATCACTGTCTATGTATTCTGAACCACCAGAAGCATAATGTCAAGGAGTCAGATGTACACTGATTGGATCCCATGGGTCTGTGAACCCAAAGAAACTTTTCCACCATTAAGTTGGTATTCTCAGATATCCTGACACAGTGATAAAAGATACTTACACAGAAATTTGCTGTTGTGAGCAGTGAGTCAGAAGCCCTTTGATCCTGAATTGAGGCATAATTTTGAGATGTTTGGGAAGCAGCTTATACAACAACCTAGAATCCTATGAAGGCCATTAAAGGTGTAATGCCTGTGGGATGTGAGATCAGAATCCAGCAAGAACGTTGACAGTAAAGACTCCTTAGGAAGTCAAACAGAAATCAGAGGATTTGTCAGAGGTCATGCTTGTTGCATCCTGGAATAACATCTCTGCATTTTATCCACACTCTATAGTTTTGTAGGAGGTTGAATCTGAAGGTGATGAACGAGTTAATGGAGCAGAGGAAATATCAAGGTGGGCCAGCAGTCAGCAGCAATCCTAGCTGCTTTTAGCTAGATTTATAATGAGAATTGGGAAAGTAAAGCATAAGGCTTTGGAAATCATGCACTTTGCACTGAAAAGAAGCATGTGTAGAAATTGAAGAAAATTTTGACTAATGGAAAGATTAGTGCTACTCAGAAGATGGCACACAGTTCACACCAGGACAGTAGGAAAGACATGATGAAGACTAATCAGGAGCTGAGCTAGCCAGGAAATGGACTATCTCCCTATGCATTATTGGGGAAGTCCCAAAGGCCCCCCAGACACTACAGGCCATCGCTATAGCTCTTGGTTGGCCAAAATAATCAGATGATAAGATGATATTGCTGAAGACGAAACACACTTTTGTTGTGAGACTCAGAAAATTGAAGCTGGATCTTACCTGAAATTTTCTTCTTTGCTGGATAACCATCATGGTACACGGCTGCTAGAGGAAAAGACGTGAGTGGTATTACCCAGCAGTAAATGCTTCATGATACAATACAAAATTGGCAGGCAAGATGTGCCCACTGATGCAATAGTAACCAACCATTTTTAATTGATTTTGAGGTGGGGCCTATTCCACTGGAGGGAATTTATATCTAGCACAGTAAAGGTGGATTTAAAAAAAAAAAAAAAAGCTCATGGCTATGAAGGTCATAGGACCTAGAAGAGACCCTAATATTGTTGTTTTGCTAAGTGGAGATGTTATCAAACTTCCTTCCAAATATTTATGGTTATACACATAGTCTAGTGTGTCCCTTAAACTTGGCTAGGGAAGATTCTTTCTGGAATGGTCAGTAATTATTGCAGAGACTCATAACCTTTCTAAATGCTGAGAAAGAGTACTCATCCCAAATGTAACATCTATAGCAATCTCTCTTATTCATAAAGGCCCCAAAACATTGTGGATGAGGGGTGGAAGGAAATGTAAGAGCCAGAGGTAGAAGAAGTGATGTGGAATGCTGTCTTAGAAACATGATTTTGGCCATTACAGAAGAGAATATAAAGGGGAGAGGAGACATGTTGCAGATCCCTGAGGGAGAGAGACATTTAAGATACATACAATTAAGATGAAGTATTTACATACATGGGGTTATCAAAATAAATAAAAGATTTTCTGTTTGGAAAAAAAATTGACACAACCCTAACCATCCCAGGCCCAAGTGTATAAAATGTTAATTGATCTGAAAAATCTCAAGACCTCTTTGAGAAGAGTCTGCCAGGAAGCTCAGCTCTTCTTGGACAATTAGATTCATTTTACCATGATCATATGATCACCTCATATACTGGAACTGGAATGATGCAAAAATTAGTATGTCCCACCTCCACACAAAGATAGCATGCAAACTCATGAGACAGTGCACGTTTTTATGTATGAGGACAAAAAGCCAACACCCTGGCAAGGACCTCAGAACATTAGGTATGAAAGGAATATGGAATATCTACCTAAAAAAGTCACCATGACAAGCATAACCCACCCAACAAGTGGCCATGTAGTCTGTCCACACTTGGGCAGGGCTGCCTGAATCCTGTGTGGAGTTACTGAGTCACTGTGTAACTTGGATTTTACCCCCAGAGCTAAAATTTCATCTTAGCTATGTTGTGGATTTTAGTCTTTGGTCCCATACCTCCTTTCTATGCTTATTCCTTTTAGAATGGAAATATGTGTGCAGCCTCTTTCCTGAGCATGTACTCAAAGCATATGTCTGTCCTTGATTTCCATGGTAACTCACAAAAAATACTTGTTGCTTTAAGTTCCAGAGGAGAGTTTGATCAGTGCCATAATTCTTAAGGTTTTGCAGTCTTGGAGTTGGACTAAATGCAGTTTACCTCACCATGGTTTCAGTCCTAGAGTTGGACTGAATAAAGTTTGTATCATCAGGCATGAGGCTTTGAGGTTCAAGGGCATATTGTTGTGGTTTAAACTATAGCAAGACTTTCAGAAAGTGATCAGTTAATGGGGGTTATGTTTTCATTAATGAATAAGTTCATTGATCTAGCCATACGTTGATGCCATTTTGGTAGATACCAGATACTAAGGTGTGGGGTTGACTGGATAAAGTAGCCCATTAAAGGCACTCCTTTGAAGGATTAACTTTGAGCCCAAACTTCTCTGATCAACATTTTTCTTTCCTTTTCTAAATTATACTGCTGTGAGACAAAAAAAGACTCTCCCATTGGGTGTAAAAATTCATATTTACAGAAGTTGATGGGTTCTTGAGTCTTCCATGAGGTACCACACACAGCATAAGGCAGAACCCTCTAGGAGAAATGCCCAATACAAGCAGTGCTCTCAGAATTCCCATATTATCATAGAGCACTATGAAGTCAAGTCACTACCCAGAGAGTTTCCACAATAGAGACTTCACAATGAAAGTGTTTGGGAAGATACAGCCATTCTAGCCCTTCATCTGTTACTGCTGTGTATAGTGACCTTGAGACAATTGCAGAGGCTTGGGACCAGAATGCCAATCAAGAGCTGCAGATCAGAGAGGTCTGCAGTCCTTTCATGTCCTATCAGCCTGTTCATCCTGCCTTCCTTCTTGGGAAAGGAGGCAGCTGGGATAGAGAAACCTCTTTGTATCTCAGAAACCATGTCCAATCCTTACCACTTTCCAGTGGCAGACTGGGGGACATGGCTCACAGCGAACGTGTCTTAAATTCTTGCTTCAAAGAACTCAGACTCTAGACTCAGCATCACTGTGTGATGTAATGCTTCTACATGTCCCTGTATCTTTCCCTTGATGACTTAGTGGCCATGAGGGTTTCTCATAAGAAATAGAGAGTTCACTAGAGGTTTGTAAGGGGCCAGTTTCTTTTGTTATTATCCCAGGTGACTCCAATCAACTATAACATTTTTAAGCTGTGGCTTGAAATTTTCTTTCTAAATCCTTCTTGCTATTCTATATAAACACATTCTTATCTTTGCTACACAGTGTTCTAGACATACACACCATGAGAAGAATGTGTGGTGTGCTGGGTGCAGAAGTAAGTTCGAGAATGGCATTTATAAATAAGTAGGTAGGTGTAAGAAGACAGTCTGGATTGCAACAGATATGATAACTGTATTCTCCAAGACATGAGTCTGAGGAGTTTTGTAGCTCATGATACAAACAATGAGAAATGTAAAATGAATGTTTATATGAGTTCTGGATACCCAGTGGGTGAAGGTACACTGTGATGTCCTCCAGACATTCATATGGAGGGTATGATGGTTTGTATATGCTCCACCCAGGGAGTGGAAGGTAGAAGTAGAAGGTGTGGCCCTGTTGGAGTAGGTGTGTCACAAGATCCTCATCCTAGCTGCCTGAAAGTCAGTATTCTGCTAGCAGACTTCAGATGCCTACCTGGATGCTGCCATGTTCCCACTTCAATGATTATGGACTGAACCTCTGAGCCTGTAAGCCAGCCCCAATTAAATGCTGTCTTATAAGACTTGCCTTGGTCATGGTGTCTGCTCACAGCAGTATAACCCTAAATAAGGCAGAGGGGCATCATCCTCAGACTCACAATCTTCCCCAGCTCCTCTCTTCATCAACTCTAAATAACCCAGACTCTGCAGACAATTCTCCTGAAGTAATTACCCTAAAACACACATTAAATGACAAACACAGAATGACAAACTGTTCATGTTTTGAATAAGAAGAGCTTCCTCTGCTCTCATGGTCCAATCCTTGGAAGAGTCAACAGATGGGTGTCCTAGGACAGGCTCATCATCACAACAGCTGTGTCTCACACTGACAGCTTTGTCCCAGCTCTGGGCTGAAGTTATTCTCCTAGTGGGCATTTCAGATCCTCCCACTGCTTATTTAGCAAATTATTATGTGATGATTTTCTGCACCTACAGATTCAAGAACGAATTGGTACTATTAGAGAAAATTGCTCCCACCCTGCATCTGCTTCCTCACCCTGTCGTGCTCTAACCAGCATTATTAACACACTGCTTTTCTCCGGACTTTCAGTCAAAGCAAAGACTTTCTACTTGTAAAGCTCTTTGCTACTATTTCAATCAGAAGTAATAATAGGTTGGTGTTGTTGTTGAGTTTCTTTCTTAATGGCATAAAGTGCTTCCCTTTGAAATGAAGTCAATTACTCTCCTAAGTAATATTATCATATATATGTATATGCACATATATATATATATATGTTTTGTTAAAAAGATATCCTAATGTTGGGGCAGGTAGTGGAGATAATGGAGGATACATAATACAAATATATTCCTCAAAAATTTTGAAATTACATTATTTACAATAAAATACATTCTCTCTGCATTCCAAAACCATGGCCAATTTTCTGTTCCAATCAGATTCTGTTCATTCCTTCACATGTTGCCCTTCAGGAACTGTTGACATGAAATCTGCATGTGGGAATAAACGTCCTTATCTTAGTCCAATTGTATTGAATTTACTCCCACTTCCAGGTAAGTAGGGATTATCTGCTTTAGGTTTAAAAGCCTCAATTTCAGGAAGACACTCTCCCTGTCTACACTGCGATTCTATGATGAGTATTTATACTCACGCTCTTCAGTTCAAGAGAATCCAACATAGATCTCATCCTACCTTTAACCTTGGTCTTGATCTGCACTATTAATTCTTTTCCAAGTTCGTGGTCAATATGAATTTATCACTCTTCTATGGACCATGTTCAGTTTCCATCTTCTTACTGTTTTCATGCATTCTGTACTCATTTCTAATCAAATCCAACCCCAGACTTACACTGGCTCATTCTTAATTATTAACTCGACACAATCTAGAGGTTCCTGGGAAGAGTTAAGGCATAGCTCAGTTGAGGTATTGGTTCCATTATGTTGGATTAATGTAGGGGGCAGCTTACTATGGACAGCACTATTCACTATATAGTTTCATCTAGAGTATATAAGAAAGTTAGATG
>NW_022196897.1:157697837-157699838 GCF_008632895.1 Mastomys coucha | reverse complement strand
GTGATGTTTCGGCAACTAAGAGCTTTGAGCACTCACTCAAAGGATGTGGGTTCAATTCCCAGGCCCCACATGGTAGCTAACAATTGTCTGTAACTCAATTCCAGGAGATCTGACATCTTCTTGTAGCCTCCATGGGCATTGCATGCACATCGTACACAGATATACATGCAGGCAAAACACCCATGCATGGTAAATAAAACAAACAAATGTCAAGAAAAAAAAAGTAGACGCTGGCAAGGTGGATCAACAGTTAGTGACACATGCCGCTTTGGTGGGTTTGAATAAAAAGGGTTCCCACGGGCTCTTACGGGTTGGTTAATAATCAGGGAGTGGATCTATTTGAAAGGAATAGATAGGAATAAGGTTAAGGAAATGTGGCCTTGTTGGAAAAATGTACCACTGGGGATGAGTTTTGAAGTTTTAAAAGCCAATGACAAGCCCAGAGTCTCTCTCTGCTACTGGTTAGGACATATCTCTCAGCTACTGTCCCAGTACCGACCTGCATGCTGCCCTGTTCACCACCATGATGATAATGGACTAAATCTCTGAAATTGTAAGAAAATGAAATGACTTATTTCCCAAGAGTTGCCTCGGTCGAGGTGTGTCTTCGCAGCCACAGAACGAACTAAGGAAATGTTCTTGCAGAGGATCTGAGTTTGCTTCTGAGCACTGAGGCTGAACAGCTCGCCATTGCCTGTAACTCCAGTTCCAAGGCATTTGAAGCACTCTTCCGACCTATGCAGGCGTATGACCTACTCCCTTGTGCACATGTAATCAAAGCTAAAGCAAATGTCTAATAAATAAGTGACTAATACGTCTTTCAAGTTCTGCATCCACTTTGACTCTCCCCTCATAAATTCCTGGCAGTGGGAATTATTCTGTATACAAGGAAATAAGTATCTCTGAGGCACAGAGAATCCTGTCCTCTTACAATGTAGAAATGACCAGATGAAAACTACCAACACAGCATCCAGAAGTGGAAAATAACTGGTGTGGAGACACTCACCGAGCATTAGTGGAGATAATCAATAATTTATGCCCTCTTCTACATATCCTATTATTTACTTTTAATTTGGACCTGGAAATGTTTCCTGAGAATCCTCACTTGCTATTATGCCTGTGGCTGAATCACAAGTTTGGTTCTCTCTTTAAGAACTTTGGTTTGTAAAAAGTATCTCCATCTCTACCTCTTGTTACCTGTGTGTGTGTGTGTGTGTGTGTGTGTGTGTGTGTGCATGTATGCAAGCATATATTTATGTATGTGTATATGTATGCATTATATATGTTGCATAGATTCTACACATCATATATTCATGTGTGTATATACTTATACACTGCACACACACAAATAAAATCTATCTTTTCTAAAAAAAAAAATAAATGAGAAGATTCAAGAGAAACCCAGTAAACACTTTAGTCAACAAAGAATGTCTGTTAACTTCCAGTTTATTTTTTTATTCTGTTTTTATGTGTTGTTCAATTCTGTTTGTATTGTGATTGATGTCTCATTTTATTTATAAATACCCTTTTTGCTAAATTTTTGGCTCTTCTATGTCTCTGCCTGAGTTTCATAGACAGCTGTATCCCAAGGTCATCAGAAGAAGAGTCATCAAGCTGATACATCCTGTCTGCCACACATCATATAAAATGTTGTCCAATGTCACCATGCTGCCAACAAATATCTGTGGGTGGCAACGACCTGCCTGAGAAGCAAGGCTTGGAAACAAGCCTGCAAAAGAGTTGATGCAAATGATTGGGGCAGGAAGCAAGTGTGCAGAAGGATGCAAAGGGTTTGAAATGGAATAAAAGAGTCGGAGATGAGGCAGACATGGGAGGCAGAACGCTCAGCTCTTCCTGGAGCACGAGCGGATAGAGCTCTTCACTCTTGCTGCCTTCCTTCCTTTGTGGATTTTCCCTTTCCTTATCGTGTGCAGCTGTAGACGGACATGGCAGGTGCGTGTGTGGACAGGCATACTGTAGACGGACATGGCAGGTGCGTGT
>NW_022196897.1:157686652-157697095 GCF_008632895.1 Mastomys coucha | reverse complement strand
GGCAGGTGCGTGTGTGGACAGGCATACTGTAGACGGACATGGCAGGTGCGTGTGTGAACAGGCATGCTAGCACTACCATTTGGCACTGCTTGGAGATCTGTATCCGTGCCATGGGTGCATTGAGGCTTAGGTGATCTTAATTGTGCCCTAATTAAGGAGTAACATTTGGAAATAGGCCTGCAGACGAGTTGACAAAGGCATCTCTGAAAACTGATCCCCCCCAGAGCAAGACTGTTCTGGGTGCTGAACGATTCATCTCTGAATGAATACATAAATAAGTAATAAAAATAAATAAAACAGAATAGAAAATAAATATACTATGTGCATTTGTATGCATGTGTTATAGCAACAGAGATTGTGGATAGGAAATGTAGCCCAAAGTTTATTTGCCTTCCACAGTTTCCTGACTTGATTTATTCAAAACAAAACCTAGATATTTTCCTAAATTAATGTATTTTCTTAATTTTAAGGGAATGGGCCTAATATTCTGGTATAAGTCTTTTTAAATTGGAGGTTATCCAAAAATGAAAAAGTGGATATTTATGTAGAAACGTCAAAACCAATAAAAGAAGTGTAAATTATTCAGTTTTCATAAATGAATAGACATTGCCAAGCCAGTCTTAAATCTAGCTGCAGGAAATAAGACGTGTCTCCTATATAACCATATATTTCATATTTGTAAGCCAGAAAATGTTAGACCCAAAATATTTTAAAAGCAAATTAAGATACCACATCTAGTCATTCCTTCCTGCTTGATAGGGAACTGGCTGTAAGAGAGACATATCAAAATTTAATTCTTCCCTGGGGCTGGAGACATGGCTCAGTGGCTAAGTGCTCGGGCCGCTCTAGCAAAGAACCAAACCAGAGTTTGGTTCCTGAAGACACAGCCGGCAGCTCATAGCTGCGTGTTCTCCAGGGAAGGCTACCTGACACGCATTTGACCTCCGCAAGGATCTGCATACGTGTGCTGCATGTACGAGCACACACATACACGTTCATACATGAGTCATTAAACTGCCGTCCTTCACAATCTGACTATCCAGGCACATATTTCACAACTGTTCGCTAGCATGTGTTCATTATACAGCGTGACAGACGGATGAACACACACTTTTGTCCCCGCCTTGTCACACATGCCTGTTTGCACACACGTGGGTGGGAGCCAGAGCTTGACAGTGAGTCCATCCCTCTTGAGATCAGAACACTTACTGGACCTGTAGCTAACAGGTTTGGCTTGACTCTCTGGCCAGCGGGGAGCCCTGTGTCTGTCCCCTTTCCCAGCACTGAGGTTACAGGCTGTGCCACCATACCTGGCTTTCTGCATGGATCTTAGGACCCCACAGTCTGGTTCCTAGTCTCTCGATGCAGGAACTTTCTGAAATCATTCCCCAGAGCACTGTTGTGGTATGCATGTGTGAAGACATTTTGTAATTTCTCCCACATGCTTAAGTAAAACTACCACTGAGATTGTTTGATATTAGTTCACTACAACTTGGCTATTATATATGTAGTGTCAATCATATAACATATACATATATTAATATGTTTATTAATATCACATAGTGGCATGCTTATATATATTTATGACATATAATATGTAATTCATATGGGAGCTAATTTTTAAGGTTTGAGAATATTCCACACCCCAAATATGCTGCAGTGTTGCTAATGTATTGTAGGGTTTCAGTCACTTCACAAACAAAAGTTCAAGGTCGCTTCTATGAGTCTTAAAAGCAGATGAAGTTCCCTATGGACGATGAAACTCTATACCACAGAGAAAGAGCTATTCTCATCCTCAAGGATGGGGCAGTGAGGCTGAGAGAAATCCACTTAAATAATCTGAGCAAATGAAGCCTTATCATATTGGCCACTTCTCTATTCAGTGTAATTACCCCATTCAGTCTCACCTTCGCAGTTTAATGGATTTCAGTGTGTTTGACTACAGGAGATTCGTAGGTTCTTTTTTTTTTTTCTTCCTTACGATGTGTAAAGCTTACATTAATAAATTATAATAGACTTGTATGTTTTTTCTTGTTGATCCCTCAGATTAATTTCACTCAGGTTCATCATAAAGTAGGAAGGAATATTTTCTTCATGGACTGGTTAGTTAAAGTAATCGAAACTCCTCTAAATGGCCCTTACCAGGAAGATTCAAAAAAAAAAAAGGAAGAAAAGAAAAGAAGAAATAAAAACAAAAATGGAAGAAAAAAGTAGAAAAGTATAGTGGTAACTGATCCGGGGGAAAGCATCGGATGTGGGGAGGGGAACAGGACAGGCGGACTCTCCCAGGCGAGGTGATTGTCCCAGGGCCCCACAAGTCAGTACCTCCTTCCAACAGCAAATCGTATAGCTTGGGCGGCATGGCCAGCCTTTCAGCCAGGCCGAGGGCAGTTCTGACCTGGATACAGATCAAGTCTGTTACAGAGATCAGCACTGGTACGTGCAGGAAATAACTGACCCAGCTGCCACACTTCATCTGGCCACGGCTAGAATGTCACCCTTACACCCAAAGGTCAGGGAGCATCCTGGAGAAAAGGAACAGGAAGATCAAAGGTGCCAGAGGGCCAGGAAGCCTTCCGGGAAACTTCCAGCATTTTCTAGACAAGACAGGAAGCTCCAGCTGTGGATGTCACCGATTTCTTTGCCTGAAGAATAGCAGTATAATGATAATAGTAGCTAAAATGCCAACCTAGATGGGGGATCTCACAAGGCCCCGAGGTGAAGAGCTACAGGCAGTCAGTAGCTCCGGAGGGAGGAGTCATTCTTCCCCAGGGAAGAGGCTTGTAATCAGTTGTTTAATCCCAAGTGGTCAGTTCTAAAACATATACACACAAGCAACACTAAACAGACTCATTAGATTGACTGTGTGTGTGTGTGTGTGTGTGTAAAAATAGCAACTAAAGAATAAGGTCATGATTTTGAATGGAATCAGGGAAGGAGGCATGGAAGGAGTTGGAGAGGTTAAAAATAATGTAAATATAGTTCTTATGTATGAAATTCTCAAAATATTTAAGTAAAAAGGAGGTAATGTGGGCGAATACAATCAAGATACATTATGTCCACTTATGAAAATGTCAACGATACTTACTATGTTCAATTACTGTATGTTGAGGTAAAACACAAAAAAATCCTCTAAGAAGAAAGAGGTAAAGATTATATTCCCTTCCTCTGTCTCTGTCTCTTTCTGTCTCTCTCCCCACCTCTCTCTTTCCCTCTCTCCCCCTCTCTCCCTCTCTCCCCCTCTCTCCCTCTCTCCCTCTCTCCCTCTCTCCCCCTCTCTCCCTCTCTCCCTTTTTCTCCCTCTTTCCCCCTCTCTCCCTCTTTCCCCCTCTCCCCTCTTTCTTCTACAGATACATTCTACTCACAGAATCTTTACGTCCTGTGATGCAGACTCCACACTAAAGTTGGGAGTGTTCACAAAAGCATGTGTGGGAGGAAGACTTTGTTTAATCTGCACCAATATCTTTAGGAAGATCTTTGCTATAACCACTTACAACTCAGAAGACAAACAACGCACTGCTTGTGTGGTGTTCTGTTGCTGTGATAAAACACTCTGACCAGAGCAGATTGGACAGAAAAGGGTTTATTTGAGGTTCCCTTCTGGGCTACAGTCCATCTTTGAGGGAAATGAGAACAGGAACTCACCGCAGGGCTTGAAGCAGAAAACATGGTGGAAACCACTCTCCTATTTCGCCCTCGGGCTTATGCTCAGCTGCCTTTCCTATCTATCCTAGGACTATGTGCCAAGGGATGGTGCCATCCACAGTGGGACTGGGTCCTCCTACTTCAGTTACCAGTCAGAGCAATGTCTGTAATTCAGTATGATTGAGGCAACTACTTGATTATGTTTCTGCTAGGTGACTGTAGGCGGTGTCAAGTTCAGAGATGGATGGTTCCAAAGACAAACATGACATACTATCCTATGTTAAACATATGCACTCTTTTCTGGTTAAAACATGCCTTACGCTCTTGTCTCCTGACAGGGTACCTCAGTTAGAAAATTGCAGTCTTTGGAAAATATGAATCTTTGAAACAAAGTTTCTTTTAAAGAAACTCAAAATGAAAAGACAGAGACTGGAGAGTAGAGCTCTGGGGGTGCGTCATAGCTCCTCTGTCCTTAGGGAGCACGGGCGACAGAAATGGAACATTGGTGTGTGGCAGAGGACAATGAGGTGAGAGACAGCTCTCGCAAACATACATTCCTAACAATGGCAAAATGCGTCAGGCATTTGTTACCAGCATCAAAGAAATGGAATTCTAGCTATATTAATAGGCTTCTCATGCTTTTTGATGGGTAATGTTTAACAAAGGCTTATAAGGTCCTTAAAAGTGTTACTAAGTTGCCAGTCACTTGACTCTTCTCTTCAAAGTATTTATAGTGCAAATATATCCATGTATCTATTCCTTCAACAAATTAATTGTGCCTATAAACACCCAACCCTACTTGGGTTACAACATGTGAGACAATTACTGGATATTTAGAGCATGTATCCACAATAGCAAATCTCAGACTTCTGTTGTATAAAATTTTAACTAAATAAAATGCAAAAAGCTAAATGTGTACATATATATTACATTTTGTGTACATGGTTAATTTGGTATGATAATATTTTGAAAAGCTTTATCTATTTTTATTTTATGTGTATTTGTTTGCCTGAAGCCTGAATGTATGTATGTGTACCATGAGCATGCATTACCCACTAAGGCTAGAGGAGGCATAAGACCCCCTGGAACTGGAGCTATGGATGGTTGTAAGCCACCATGTGGGTACTGGGAACTGAATCCAGGTCCCCTTAAGAGCTGAGCCATCTCTCCAGCTACTGAATATGACATGTTAAAATGCTATCAAATTACTTTAATTGTCTTTATGAGATGGTTTTAAATAAACTCTTTGGTTTTTGCCTTTTCTGCAACCCTCCTTCCATCCTTCTCTCCCTGCTTCCCTCCTTCCCTCCTTCCCTCCTTCCTTCCTTCCTTCCTTCCTTCCTTCCTTCCTTCCTTCCTTCCTTGTCTCCTGCTTCTGAAAGTTGAATGTGGTACTGTGTGTGCTAAACAGACATCCCATCACCAAGATTCATGTGTGGGCTTTGCTTGCATGTTTGTCTGTGCATCACATGCATACCTGGTGTCCATGGAGGTTAGAAGATCGAGACCCCTGGGACCTGAAATTACAGGATCTGTGAGCCACAGCATTGGTGCTAGGACCTGAATCCAGCACTTTCAACAATTACCCGATAACCCCTAAGAGCTGAACTATTTCTCCAGCATCCTCAGTCCTGTCTAAATATGAGTTCAGGGAAACTTCTCTTAGTGAGAAGAGGCACCTTCTCACTTACTTTCAATCCTCTTCTTCAAAATGTCCCTCTTTAAACAGGAAGTGCAGCGTGTGGCTGTGGTTGTAAGGGCAGCCACATTTGTGAAGTGCATCAGACACTGGTTCTGCTTCCTGCTGCATGGTTTCAAAGTTTTTTAACCTCTAACATCCTCCAATCACACACAGATCCTAATTAGCTAATTGGGAACATTATGAACCTTTTTAAGTAATTGAAGTCGTAGCTACTCTGCTGTTACTGTATTACATTTTTAATTTATTTTCCGTGGGGTTTATATTCATCAAAAAGAGTCAATTAAAGACAGGCATAGCTGGGGGGGGGGCATGCTGCCTTTGTGATTGGGAATCAATCAGAAATGACTTGAGATTATGTAAGATCGAGTCAATGTGATTTAACAAGCTGGAGAGGCAGATGGAGAAGAAAAATGGGAGCGAGGCTCTGAGCTCTGACAGATCCAGGCCAAGCAGCTCTGATGTGACTTTCAGGGAGAGGAAGCCACAAGAGCAACGGACACTAACCACAGCCAGCAAGAAGGTGTGTATCATCTCCATCCCTCTTGGGCCTCAATTTTGCTTCATCCACCAGTCTACAGCCTTTTGCCCGAGATAGACTTCTCCCTTCAGACATACTGACATCATTTCTACACCCCTTTTCCAACCTGAGATGATTTCCAGCCTAGATGCTGGGTAGGGATACAACTTAAAACAGGCAGATACTTTTGTTTTCAATCAACATGAAAGCATAATATATACCACACACATGTTATATACAATATACATGTACACACATATGTATGTATACATATATGTACATATGTGATACATATACTATATCCTATATATTGTATATGTATATATAATACATATTCATACATATTCATATATGTGTGTGTATGTGTGTGTATATGTGTCTGTGTGTATGTGTGTGTATGTGTGTATGTGTGTATGTGTGTGTGTGTATGTGTGTATGTGTGTGTGGTGTGTGTATACACACACACACATCTATCTCTGCTTGGTAGTTGGAAGGCATCACTACCTTCTCCTTTGTTCATTGCCTAGGTTTCCAGATCTCATCAGATCTGAAGGTTTCGATATCACGATATTACCATCCATGGGTGTGTGTGTGTGAACAACAGGTTCTTCCCTCTGAACTCTGGCATGCTCCTCTCCCTCTCACTGAAGCCTCTCCTGTGTGTCAGCAGATTCCCCAAACTTTTAGAAACCTCCACACCGATTTTGTGACTTCCCTCCCTGAAAAGTTGTGAATCCTGTGGTCGCCATATTGTAAGTCCTTAGCCCCACTAACACAACGATTTGGGACACAACTGTGGCAACTTCTATTGTTCACATTGTACAGTCAGTTCCTTTGCATATTGATTTTATATCTTAGAGTATGCCACTGTCCCAGTGTTAATCTGACTGTCCCCTGTCACTCTAAAGAGGTTTCCTGGCGTAGGCTGTCAAATACAATATTATCTCTGTGTACAAAATACACCCAGAGCCTGACTATGTCTCATATAAACATTTCCACTGTTTGAGTCTATGTACCCGTTGTCTCTCACCTCCACCATTGACCTCAATGATCTTTATGTCACATCAGAAGTGATTACATTGGTCTCTCAGAACTCTCACTGCAAATGACTACTCACTGGGTGATGTGAAGTAATGAAAACCTATTCTCTACAGCTTTGGACTTTGAAATATAAAATCAATGTGTAGGCCAAGCCTCAGTGTCATCTCGTCCAGCTTCTAGAAGCAACTGGCAACCTCTGTTGTTCACTGGCTTACAGATACCTCATTTTTGAAGAGTTTCTATGTCCAGATGTCCCTCCTTTCATAGGAATGCCTGCCAGCCGGGATGAGGACCCCAAGTCTGCAGTTTCTGCTTACTTACTTGTCAGCAGGGCTAACAATGCTGTGCATTTCTCCTAACACAAGTTCTTGGTAGTAGTAAAAAAGAAAATTGGTGTTACAGAGAAGGTGTATGCACTAATAAATTCTCTCTCTAAATGACTTGGTAGTCATTAACAGAAAAGCAAACAAGTACACACTTAGCAGTGGAGAAGCCTAGAAGATTCTACCCTTACATACTGAACGGGTGGTTGCCTGTGGTTCCACACCATGAGCATCACAACATAATGTAAATTTACAAGGTGAGAATGTACTCATGGGAATGAGTAAGCAGCAGAATCAAAAACAAAGGCGAAACGAGGGATGGTCTACAAAACAATAACACTCCACTTCTCAATAATGCCAAAGTTAAAAATCGCAAAGAGGCTTCATTGGCTAGCAGTGACAGATGACTGAGCAGAACCGAAACCAGGCCCGATGCTTGTTGCTGTGTGGGTTCTGAACCAGATAGAAAATAGTGTACTGTTAACTCTACTGAGATTGTTAATACAGAAATGTTTGTTTCTGAGTTAATATATATAAATTATTTTAATTAAATGTAATTATTAATTATTTACATAATTTAATTATTTGATTATTGACTAATTAATATAATATCATTCAGTGTCCTGCTTGCATCACTGTAGGAAACACTTTTGTTGATAGGAAGCACACAGGGAAGGTGCTTGGGATATGGACACTACACCGGATAGGACAGAGCAGCATAGTCAATGGGACTCGAACTTAACAACTACTGTGTTAGTTAAGAGTAAGTCAGGTAAGTGACTCTTGCTGTTTTTGTAATTTTATGTTTGAAACTATACAAAATCTGGTGAAATGATCACAGTTTTACAAATTAATCATGTCCTCATTAACATAAAATTTTTCATTCAATTTATTTCATTTGAATATTACACAACACTCTAAGGATATATTACAAGAAGAAACATCCAAAAAAGCATTTTCTGCTTCCCATACTAGCTTTAAGGGATCCCTCAGCTTGGGAATATCATTGAACACTCTGGTGAGAAGCTTCCATAGCCCCTGCCTTCATTGGACAGGGCTGAGTTTTCTGACAGGTTGCCCAATTGAATTCACAGATAGTGATCATTATAGACTGCCACCCACCATCTGAGGGAGTGGAGATCATTCCATAAATAAAGTCCTGATGGGAGGGCGTGGGGACGTGAACCGCAGCATGAGAACCAGCAGTCAGAAAGCAAATGTCTCCTAGAACTGATGCAGAGCATCCTGAGGAGTACAGGTGTGAGCCTCATAGATTGACAGCCTTCTGCAGGTGTGGCATCCAACAGGATGCATGTGGTAAACAGAAAAGGTACGCTGTGCAGAGTGCAACTGCCTAACTGCCAGGGGTCTCAAAGGTAATCTTTGCAAAATGCCACCATCAAACTGTCCCGGGGCTGAAAGTGAGCCTGGCAGAATTCCAGTCTAACTGTCAGGGATCAGCTTTCTCTTCTTTTTCCATTAATTCATTTATTTATTCACTTGACACCCTGATCCCAGGCCCCGCCTTTTGTCCCACTCCCCCCTCACCCAGCCCCTTTCTCTTTGCTCCTTCCCTCTCTCTCCTGAAAATGGGAGGCCCCACTGGCTATCAAGTCTGACCCTGGCCCATCAAGTCATTGCAAAACCAGGCACATCCTTTCCCACTGAGGCCAGATAAGGCAGTCCAACAAGTGGAATGTGATCCACAGGCAGGCAACAGAGTCTGTGGCAGTCCCTGTTCTAGTGCAGTAAGACAACTAAAGGAGATCAAGGGGACACACTTAGAAAGGAAGAAGCCAAAGGGTTGCTGTCTGAAGATGATATGAGAGTATATGTAAGTGATCTCAAAAATGCTACCAGAGAACTCCTACAGCCAATAAGCAAATTCAGCAAAGTGGCTGGGTTACTGAAATTAAATCAAAATAATCAGTAGCCCTCCTTTATACACACGAAGAGCAGGCTGAGAAAGGAATTAGAGAAACAACACCTTTCACAATAGCCACAAATATAAAATATCTTGGCGTGACTCTAACCAAGCACATGAAAGACCTGTATGACTAGAACCTCAAGTCTCCAAAAAAAGAAACTGAGGAAGATATCAGAAGATGGAAAGCTTGTGAATCCAGTCTGCCTTCATACTCAGCCAGTGTCCCCTTCTCTGGTTTGTCCTCATTTCCCCACGTGATGGAAGGAGCTAGTTGTTATAGCTCCGGGTACTGGGGAGGCTACTGAGATTTCTAAGCCTGTATTCCTGCGAACTTGTCCTTCTCTGTGAATAGGCTAGTGTAAGCAAGTATCCTAGAGGTGAATTATCTCCTGCTATAATGACAAATGAGATTTATACGTCAGAAATTCTAACAACCCGACCCTAAGCTATGGTAGTGTGTGTGTGTGTGTGTGTGTGTGTATGTGTGTGAGAGAGAGAGAGAGACAGAGAGAGAGAGAGAGAGACAGAGACAGAGACAGAGAGACAGAGACAGAGAGACAGAGAGAGAGAGACAGAGACAGAGACAGAGACAGAGAGAGAGAGGTACGTGTGTATGTGTGTGTGTGTGTGTGTGTGTTATGCAAGCAAGTCACTAGGGGAATTTAATTAGTGTGAAATGCATTCTTAGCTAAGAAGCTAGTTCAATTGATATGCTGCTGAGAGAGGGGAAAATCAGTTTTCTTCTTCAATGTCGTGGTCTGAGGATATAAATCACACTCCAGGGCAGGCCTTATGCTCAGGAGTCGTTGGCCATCACAAATTGGACTCTATATTCTCTTGAAGTTTGTCTTAGTTTTGGTTGGGTTAATTTTTTTTTAAAGAGAAAGAACATGAGATTTCAAGGGAAAGGAGGTGTCAGGTGGGAGAAGTTGAGAAAGGGGAGATTAAAATGTAGTGTACAAAATTCTCAAAGAATGAGTAAAAACAGAAAAATCACTAATGCAAATGTATCTGAAAGAAAGAGAGAGGATGGAAGGAAGGAAGGAAGGGAGAGAGGGAGGAAGGAAGAGAGGGAGGAAGGAAGGAAGGAAGGAAGGAGGGAGGGAAGGAAGGAAGGAAGGAAGGAAGAGAGGGAGGAAGGAAGGAAGGAAGGAGGGAAGGAAGGAAGGAAGGAAGGAAGAGAGGGAGGAAGGAGGGAAGGAAGGAAGGAGGGAGGGAAGGAGGGAAGAGAGGGAGGAAGGAAGGAAGGAAGGAAGGAAGAGAGGGAGGAAGGAAGGAAGGAGGGAAG
>NW_022196897.1:157666694-157686526 GCF_008632895.1 Mastomys coucha | reverse complement strand
AGGGAGGGAGGGAGAGTCCTCTCTGTGTACACTCCAGGCTCTTTTTCTGTAAGAATACTTAGCTTTGCTTCAGAAAGCTGCTTTTCCTCATCCTTCCTTTACAACTTAGGTGAGGGGCCCAATACTGACTGAATTAAAGTTTAGTATTTCATCCCGCTCCCCTCAACACACAAAGATGTTAAGTGAATGGGCGTGTCCCCAGTGAGTGCCATGAGCACTGCTGGTGTGGCTGAAGGAAGGGACACTGCTCAGGGAGTGTGGCGAGCCTTGCCCCTCTCCTGTGCCCTGTCCCACTCCTGGGATTGATGCACTTGCCTTCCACCGTGCATCTGGAGCTGCTGTGAGCAGCACTTCAGAAACTTCAGAACAGACTGCCAAGAAATTGGAGACTCAGCCGGGCAGTGGTGGTACATGCATTTAATCCTAGCACTGAGGAGGCAGAGGCAGGAGGATTTCTGAGTTCAAGGCCAGCCTGGTCTGCAGAGTGAGTTCCAGGACAGTCAAGGCTACACAAAGAAAGCCTGTCTGGAAAAAGCCTGTCTTTAAAAAAGAAACAGAGAAAGAAAGAAGAAAGAAACAAAGAAAAGGAAGAAGTGGACATTAATATAGAACACAGAGATGGGCAAGGGAAAGAAAGAGGTGGGATGTCCTGATGACACGAATGAAGGCACCAGAGTCCTGATGACACGAATGAAGGTACCATCTCTGGCTAGGACTTTTCAAACTTCATGAGCCAACACAGTCCTTGATTGGCATCAGACTGTTCAAGTCAGAGTTATTTAATCTTTCATCAAGAACTTTCCATCTGATACAAACTTCCAAACAAAACCTAGCATCTGGCAGGGCCTTGACAATTCTACACTTGGCTCAGAGAGAAAGCCAGCAGCTAGTCTTATAGGAAAAGTGTGTGCTTGAAGTCATGAGGCTGAGATCAGAACGTGTGAGGGAGTGTGGATGCAGGCACAGATCTGTCCTGTCTTATTTGTAGTCTTTGTCTTGTCTCCACTAATAAATACAGGAGTGCTTACCCTCAGTGAATATATATGATGTAAGTTAAGTCATATACATACTCTCTATATGCGTAAGTTAAGTCATTGTCAGGCAGTTTGCCAGCCACAGATAGTCAATCTGCACAGATGTTATTTTGAGAAGAATGAAAAGATCAGTGGTCAAGGGCTGGATAATTACAGACATAACAGGAAGCACTTGAGAAACTCTTTGGAGAAGCCTAGGATTCTGTGACGCCTCTATTGGTAAGAAAGTATCAGAGTGAACAGAGACTCAGTGGAGATCTGGTAGCAGAGACCCCAGCAACAGTCTCCACCCAGAACCAAAAGCCGTTTGCTTCGCCTAAGGCATCCCTGACAGCTGCTCTAGAGCTTCTAACACTCCAAAAAATACTTTCCTATTTTTCTTTCTTTTCTTTCTGTTTTTTTAACTGAATCCTACCCTAGAGACTCTCCTCTCTCTTCATTCCTGATCAAAAATACAACCACAGCTCTAGTTTCTGGATCCGATGACATGCTCTCATCTCTGACTTCTAACACGGCTGAGAAAGCTGTACTGTTAAAATTGAACTGAATCATCGGAAGAGCTCCAGGCTGCCTCTGTCTGAGGTGGCAGCAGAAGAAAAGGTTTGCAGTCTTATTGCTGCCTCGAATGTCCCCCATTCACTGGCTTGTCCTTGTCACTGTGACTCGTAAGGTCAAAGCCACATTTACTTATTTGAAAATATAAATATTTTTAAAAAACTTTAATTTGTTGGACATTAATGGAGGTTTTGTGGTCAACAGGGCAACACAGGGGATCCAGAAGGTGGCAGGGCCAGAGCTTTTGTGGTTGTGGTTCTGTCTTAGGAATACCTGGTGGTCCCTATTTGCACGAAGCGCTTTCTGAGTATCATAGCATGACTAAGTTTGGACAGTTGCACAAACAGATGTGTTTCTTTGGCACCAGGTGCAGTGTTTCTAAGCCGAACATAAAAAATGCAGCGTGTTTCGGGAGATGTTGTTTTCCTCGCCCACTTTGAAATGAGATGTTAGGCTGCCGTTCAAAAGGAGAGTCCCAGAGGAAGGATTCAGAATGAATAAACTATTTATTGGTCTGTCTACACAAGCTGGAGCCAATCTGAAGAAGACATCAACGGTGATTGTATTTGAAGTCATAAAGTAAGCCACGGGCTTGGTATTTCCATGACTCGGATCCCAACACTCCGCTGTCACTCTGAGAGCAGGCACAACAGAGATTCCGAACAGCTAAGCACCAGGGAGGACAGCTCGCAGTTCGATGGTAAGCTCTTAAAGCCGTGCGCACATTTCTATAATGATGTTTATAACCTCATGACACTTGGGGACAAATAGGACTGATGGTACCTGCCTCCCAGTGGGTAGCTAGAGAACAGCTATGAAATGAACTTGACTCACAGACACAGTTGACTTTCTAGGCGTCACTGTATTTGGCCTAACTCTCAGTACAGCGTTCTGTCTGACAAGGGACACCATAAGGGATAAGAAGCCTACAATTTACAGTGCCTGACACTAAGACGTTATTGTGAGCCTAGTGTGCTGAGGGACAGCTGGACTTCCAGACTGGGGAAACTGAGGCAGGGGGTGACTATTTTGTAGCTAGTTTGTTCTATGTAACAAGACCTTGGTTTTGTTTGTTTGTCTGTCTGTTTCGTTGTTGTTGTTGTTGTTGTTGTGTTTTTTTAAAGAAGGTTTCTAGTATAAAATGACAATGGTTAACACAAAGTTATAATTTATAAAACATTGATTGGTTTATATAGGAACTGAGATGTGATTAAAAAGGCATGAAACAAGGTGAAATGAAACTAAAATGAAGTTTCGTAATTAAAGTTTTATGTCTCAGTGTTGGGGAGTCGCTTCAAAGCAGATGAGGACTAGAGTTCATACCCACAATATTCAGTAAGTTCTGGATTCATGGGTACCCCAGTATTTGATAGGTGGAGACAGGATGTCATCAAGAAAGGTGTGTACTACTGGGTGGGACCTCTCAGAGGACAGCCATGCTAGGCTCCTGTCTGTAAGCGTAACAGAGTATCATTAATAGCGTCAGGGATTGGTTCTTGCCCATGGGATGGATTACTAGTTGGGCCAGTTATTGGTTGGTCATTTCCACAGTCTCTGTTCCATCCTTGTCCCTGTTCTTATAAACAGATCTAATTTGGCATCAAAGGTTTTATGTGTGGGTTGATGTCCCTATCCCGCCACTGGGAGTCCTGCCTGGCTACCAGAGGTGGTCACTTCAGGCTCCATATCACCCAAGCTAGAATCACCTTGGTAGACTCCTGGAGCCTTCCCGCTCCCAGGTCTCTGGCACAATCCTAGAGATGCCCCTCTCCTCCACCAACCACTAATTTCCACTCACTCCCCTGACCCTCTCTCCCCAGCTCTCCCCACACATGATTTCACTCCCCACTCTCCATCCCCTCTCCCACTGAGTTCCCTCCATCCTTCTATCCGTCTCTGATGACCATTTTATTTCCCCTTCTTATTGAGATCCAAGCATCCTCCTGAGAGGCTCCACTAAGCAGCTGACAGAAACAGATGCAGAGCACACAGCCAGACATTAGACTGAGCTTGGGGAGTCTTGTAGAAGAGTCAAGGAATGGATTGAGGGACATGGATGGGATATAAACTCCATAGGAAGACCAACAGAGCCAACTAACCCAGACCCTTCAGAGCTCCAAAAACTGAATGAGGAACCAAAGCACATACATTGGTTGGACCTAGCCCTCTCCCCACATATGTAGCAGGTGTGCAGTTTGGCCTTCATGTAGGAATCCCAGTAACTGGAGGGGGGAGCTCTGCCTGACTCTGTTGCCTGCCTGTGGATCCTGTTCTCCTAACTGAACTGCCATGTCTGGCCTCAGAGAGAATGCGCTTAGCTCTGCAGTGATTTGATGTGCCAGAGTGGGTTGGTACCCAGAGGTGGCCTCTCCTTCCTCAGAGGAGAAGGTGAGATGGGGGAGGGAAGAGGGGCTATGTGAGGGGACACTGGGACAAGAGGCAGGGCTTGGGATTGGGATGTAAAGTGAATAAACAAATTAATAGAAAAAAGAAAGAAAATTGTTCACATAAATAAGCTAACTCCAGAAATTCAGGTTCAATTAGAAAATTGTGCCTCAAGAGTGAGCATGAATGAATAAGACCAATCAAGTGAACTCTGGGTTTAAACACACACACAATCACACACACTCATACTCATATACACACATATTCACATTCACACACACACTCACACACATTCATACACACACACACACAATCACACACACTCATACTCATATACACACATATTCACATTCACACACACACTCACACACATTCATACACACACACATACAAACACATACTCTCACGAACACTTATACACAGAGAGACACACTCATGCACACACACACACACACTTATATACACACAAGCACTCACACAGTAACACACACTTATACACTTCATATACACACAAACACACACACTCACACACACACAGTCATCACACACACACTCACACACATACTCATATGCACACACACTCACACACATACTCATACACACACAGACACACACATACACTCACACACATACTTATACACTCTCATACACACACAAATACACACACTCTTACACACACTCACACAATACTCATACACACACATACAATCTCTCTCTCTCACACACACACACTCATACAAACACACACCTACACCCTCCTGTATATATCTACACAGATGAATATGTACATATACAATACACACATGCATGCACACACACATTATTATGCATTAAAAGTATGTTTCTACCAGATTTAAAAAGAAGGCTCAAAATAGAAATTAACTTAAGTCTTGGTCCCTCTAGAACTTGATGGCAAAACCCCACTGCTAAAGATGTTCCATTGTAGAATCACAGAACATGGAGAGATCAAGCTGATATTGTGCTGGCTGACTTTAATATTTGCTGCAAGATGATATCCATGCTTCCAAAGGAGAACACTGACCATCAGTTGCAGGGAGCTGTGAACAACCCCTGCTGCAACAATGGACAAGTATCATGGGAAGAACCAACCACTTTCTGACTGGATTTAACTCCTGCTCCATGAAATGAAACTCATACCTGGTGCCATTTTCTGCCTGAGAAAATCTAGATAGATATGTCATAGACTCTAGGGGAGAACCTGCCACTGTTACTCTGCTAAATGGATATAATATTAAAACCAACTTCTAATGATCTTACACCCATAGATCAATCTATCTCTGAGCCTTCATCTGGAAGCATCTCTTTGGAGTAGCAATTAAAACACTGACACACCAACTGGTCAAGGTGCAAAAAATAGGAGACCAGGATGTTCAGATTTAAATAGGGAATCTGTATCAAATTCTTTCCTACTGAGGTTCAGAGACCTTTGAAGAAGAGAGGGCATAGAAAGTGTGCCAGGTAGTGGATGGTTACCAGGAAATACATCTTCTGGGCACTACCATGCTGCTGCCCACAGGACCTCACAGTGCTTGTGACTCGTGGAAGGTCAAGCCAGACTGAATCCTCGCATGGAGAGGGTCGGAGAGGACAAAGTCACACACGTGCAGTGGTTTATGTCCACATTCCCCAAATTTTCCTAGGTTTGAAACAAAACCCAAACTGCAGTGGGTATTAAGGCTCTACGCTAGTCTCACAGAATCAGCTTGTTGAGAACTCAAAAGGCTGATAGGTATCTCTCCTTCTTCATCATCTGTATGTCTTATTAGTGTTACCAAGAGGCATGCTGGACTCACTTTCAAACCTGCAAAAGACATACTAGGCAAAAAGATGGCTATGGCCGAACCTGAGAAGAAGCTCCATCTACAATATTGACTGACACTCTTTTTCTCAACCTCAGCCATCTACCCAAATACCACATGAAGATAAGCTGGGGAGTCTAGTGTTAGTGCTAAGTGTATTACTAATCCAAACTATCATGTCTTCAAGAGATACAGTCATCGATACTGAATGTTAAGGGATCGTATACTGAGAAATTCTAGAAGTTTCTGAAGTAAGAGTTTATTGTGTAAAATATATATTTCACACACACACACACACACACAGTTACGCCTCTTCTAAAAACTGTACTTAGCAATTTGTTTGAAGGTACTTTCTTTTGGCAGAGGGCTGTGGGATAGTTAATGTTGATTGGCAGCTGGAGGGAAGTCAGACTCACCTGAGACAGATTCCTGGGAATAACTGTGAGGGTGTTTGCAGGAAGGTCTAACTGAGGTGGAGCGATCACTCTGTATGTGGGGGTCAACCTTTCATGTGCTGGGGTTCAGGAAAAAGCAAATGGAACTGCAGAATTCATCTCTCCCTCTCCTCCAGACTGAGCAATGTGACACACCACACATATCTGCCACCGTGCCTTCTCCACCTCAATACATGGATCCTACCCTCAAACTGTGGCCTGACGTCACCTTCATCATGCATTTGCGATAGAGACGTAAGCAATGCAGGCTCAGCAGTCGAGTCTTCACAGCATGTGTGAGGAAGGGATTCTTCTTTCAGGATGAAAGGGACCATAAACAATAAACGAATGGGCGTGTATGGGCATTTTACTCAAATGGTGTACACAAAATGTGCATTAAGAGAGCTGAAGTGGCTACGTGTGGAAGATGACCCACCATGGTCAACACAGGACCTCTCTCCTTCTCTGACTTATGGTGTAAATGGTCAGATAGCAGCGTGAGAGGAGAAGTGTATACAGAACAACAGGAAAGAGAACCAGCTACAGCTCTGGATCTGAGGTAATGGCCAAATACCCTTATACCCAGGGGAAGACATGATGTAAAGCCCGTCACTTCCCTTTCTGGACCAGGTTGATTCTAAGTCACTCATAGACTCTAGGAAAACCCAACTTTCTCCCATCAACCAGAACAAGATTAGCAAGTACAAGAAGCACGCTATAGAAACAAAATGAAGTCCTTATCCTGTTTGCTTGACCATATGCCTCTTCCAGTGATGCTGATGAGATTATCTCCCCAGACACTTGAGGACCTAGCCTGCAAGGAGCCTTCTCCTTCCCTTCTGGGCACGACCTTCCTGGAACACAGACTGACGAGGTAGCTACTCCAGCAAAGATTTATAGGAGCATACACCCAATGTAATGGTATTATTATGTAGAACGGTAAACTGCTGGGAGCTGTAGGGCAGGCCATTCTATTCAAAGAGCATGCCCAAGGCTGGCTGACAATGGTTTCGATGGTAGAAAAGATGGATGCTCCAGGGGGATTATGAAAATGCTTTTGTTTTGTGTGTATGAACCCAGCGTAAAAACACACTGTGAGCCCATCCCTCTTTTGTTGTCTGAAATGGCTTGTGGATAGACGGCTGCTGGATGAAGCTCTAATTGAAAAATTATGTGAACACTCTCTTGTTTCTAAGGTTTAAAATGTATGTAAAAATATACAAACTGGATTCTGGTTTCTTATTGTACGGCCATGCATTTACATTAGTTACCTTAGGTTATTAAAAGTAAACTGTTTCCTGATATTTTGCATATTATGTGTATTTTGGATTTCTTGATATTCTTACATTCTTCTTTCTTTCTCTCCTTTCTTTCATTTTTCCTTCTCTCTCTCTCTCTTTCTTTCTTCCTTTCTTTCTTCCTTTTCTTGAGACAGGTCCTCCTGTGTATCCTTAACCAGCCTGGGACCTTCTATGTGTATGTAGACCAGGCTGGCTGGCCTCAAACTCACAGAGGTCCACCTGCATCTACTCCTACAGTTCTGGGACAAATGGTATTTATTATCAGTCCCATCTCAAACTTATTTTTTAAATAATAAAAACTGTATAGTAGCTATTCAGGATTGAATAGCATATTGATGTAAAAGATTTTCTCACTCCCTCTTCCTCCCGCCTCTCTCAGTTGATGAATGAAACAGACCACCACATTAAAGTGTTTTACCAGAACAAAATCTCCTGAATTTTATTTCCTAAAATTCAATTTTTTATTAATAATATCAGAAAAATGAGATAAATTAAAAGGTTAATATACTTAAATAGGATATTACACTAAGCAAGATGAATTCCGTAAGAATGATATTCACTGGAGGGTAGCCAACATTACTTCCCAGAACTAGAGTAAATTAATTAACTTTTAATGAAAGTCAATAAAGAAGGGCCCTATGTAATTATTTTAAAATACACACTGTGACCAGATTTCTCTTGTGTTCCTTGGCAGTTCACATACTACTCCTCCTCTGTGCTGACTGACAAGTCAGGATCACAGGCGAACCACCTAATTTAACAGCACAGCATTTACATATCTGAAAAGTGTTTCCATGGATAACTATCCTGAGTGGACACTTCACCCACAGAAGTCATTCTAAAAGTACTCAGCATAAAGTATTACTGAGAAAAATGCAAGTTAAAGCTCCCACAAGACTTTATACCATCCAGGACTCATAAAATTAGCAAGGTTGGAAATACCAGGTATTCCCAAACAGGGGGAGAACTTTTAACTTTTCTATACTTTGTGAATAGGAATATGAAATAACAGAGTCACTTTGGGGAAAGTTCTGGATGTGTTAATATATGTCTATTCTGTGGACCATTCCTTCTAACAGATACTAAGCAAAACAGAAATGTCTATTAACAAAAGTTTAGAATTGCAGAATGCTTATGGCAGTTTCATTCACAACCACAGTAGAGTGGAAATAGCTCATCTGTCCACCAGTAGCAGAGTCCATAAAGAAACTATGGTTTATATTCATAGGACAATGGCATTCAACCAGAAGACCTAGTCAACAAATAATGTAACCAGTGAAAATAAAAACATGGCTCACAGACCTCAGAAGCTTCACGGGGAGCCAAAATCCTCTTTCAGAAAAACATGTACCTGATGTAGAAATCAATATATGTGAGATACAACTTGCATAAAATTATACAATAGCAGGAATACACTTCGAAGATGCTCCAAATACTGCTTCGCTTGTAGGAGGGATTGAATTATCCAATAACACCAACCTCAATCAAGGTGAACATTAGGACATCACTTTGCTCTTCGATTAATGGATATTTGCTGTTCATGAAACCAGGACTCTTGAAAATAGTGACTTTGAAATAATATCACTGTTCTCCCCTCTGTATAAGTATATTTTCATGTATATGATGTGTGTATACATCTGCATATCAAATACTCCACACTGTCAGGACCCATAATAGGACAAGCTAATAACTAGCAGGTGACCATCCTGAAATACCTGCTTTGGATTATTATATAATCTGTGACAGGTGCACCCTCATTAAGCAAGGCTGTGAGGGACTAATTTTAGGAAAGATTTCTGAAATTAATATGCTTTTCCTGTTCTTATTAAACATATATAACAATCACTAAGTAGTAGCACACCCCTTTAGAGCAGATCTCTGCAGATCCATGAAGATATACTGTCTTGTAGTGATGCTATACAGACAAATAGATGACTTACATCTTAGTGATGATCCTATAAGAATTTCTAAAATTACATCATGATTATTAAGCTCTTTTAAAGCAGGACTGCTATTAGGTCCTTTTCTGATAGTCAAAACTGCAATGAGCACTCTGCCAGTCTCCCAAGTGTCACCAGTTAATTGCTCTTAGATAGTAGCCAGACTTTCTCCTACTCAGAGCACATTCCGAGAGGTTGAAAAACAATTAACCAAAGGTCATAAAAAGGACTAATGATTTACTATAGGTCCTAGGACAGAAGATGAAATATTGACTGGGCTTATCTTTATTTATGGACAAAACTTTACTTATGAGTCTAAATTTTCAGTGAACCCGTGAAACTGAGACTGGTGATGGATGTTTAGCTAGATAATTAACTCCTAATGGATATGCATGAAAACATTCGCTATTGTAAACTCAATTTATGATTTGATTTTTGGTGTGAACTTGTGATGAACTTTGTAACGTGTGATCATGTATTCTGAAAGATGTATGAGTACTAGGGACAAAGAGATGAGGTGGAGCTAGATAGAGTAGAATCTTTTCCCTTTCCTCACTTAGGATCTTTTCGATTTTCCCCTTAGATAGCTTTCATAGGAAACTTTTTACAACTTAGTGATAAACTCTATAATCACTTTTCTATGAGACTTCCGACTAGCAGGCTGAAAGTTAGAGCCCAGTAGTTCCTGCTGAGATAGAACAAAGGGCATTTACTTAATCCTTAATCCTTGGCTTGAGGAAGAGGTGCTAAGTGCCAGAAACTGCAATTCCTGGCCTCAGAGAAGGCAGGTCAGCTACAATCGCATAGTAACTTAGACTTAGATAAGTAAACTTTTTATTAAGCAGCAACCCTAAATATCTCGCAAGACTGTGTCTTACTCCAGAAATCGTAAGATTAGGTTTTACCCCAGAAATCGTAAGACTAAGTCTTACCCCAGAAACCATAGGACTAAGTCTTACATACACCCCTGCCCCCACTCCTCGCCCATGCTCTTCTCCCTCCACTGCCTCAAGAAGAACCCACAAGGAAGAAGAATCACCCAGTTGGGGCTGGCTCCCAGCATAACACGTCAAAGTGAAGAGCACGTTAACAGTATGCAGACCTGACCCCTCAGCCCTGTTTCTCATTGACTTTTATTTTGAAACAGATTCTCATTGAGCTGCCTAGGCAGTTCTCAAGCTGGTCACCCCTCACCCTTGCCTCAGGAGTAGCCAGGGTGGAAATCCCGTGCCATGAAATCAGAACACTTTATAAGTATTCTCTTCCTTAGAAATCTCAAGAGCTGACACAAAATTGGAAGAAGTGACTTTTCTGACTCTTCAAGTTTATATTCTGTTTTCTGTGTTCCAAGAGATCATTAGCAAACAAACTCTGATATTTCATAATGTTCTAACCCTTCATAATATGGGCATTTTAAATCTAAACAAATCCATAAGCAACAGCTCTAAAATAAAATCTTATAGCTAGAGTAGATACATGAAGCCACTTATTGATGTGATTAATTTTGCTTTCATTAGTTCTGAGATACACATCAGTAAGTGTGTGAGGGCAGACACAAGGGTTTGTTATCATGATGACTAATGATGTGCGCAGGAGTGGGTGGACCCAGGTCTGCCCACCACCCTACACAGCCCACACTCACCTTTTATGGTAAGACAGTTTCAATGAAAAAAAGAACTAGTGTGTGCTGTGAGAAGCACTCACCCTCCAATGGATTCTAGAGCCCTGAGAATATAATTACCCCCAGTACCCTGCTGCAAGGTCTAGGAGCTCTGATTCACACATGCCTGGCCTCATCCTCCACCCCTTCTCTCTGCTCTGTTCATTCCCAGGCTCACCAGACATTTTGCTCTTCCAGGAACCTTAAGATGCTTCCTGCCTCTGCACCCCGACATCACATGCCTGCCTCTGCACCCCGACATCACATGCCTGGACCACACTCCTCCTCTGGTCCCATCTCAGAGGCTGTTACGTTCCTGTTGGCTCAGCATCCTCTACCAGTCACTGACTCTTTTCTTCTTCACTGCACTTGTATTCTCCAGTATGTTTTGGATTTCGCTTCATTTTTACCTGTTCGATTTTTTTTCATTTTATCAGAATGAAGGCTCACAAGGGCTGACAACCCAAAAACAAAGAAAATCAAAACTAGAACATTTGTCAATACCTAAACGGCTTTTTTGTCCTGCTGAATCATGGATTCAATTGCTGAATCAATATTCCAAAGCCTTTTCCTTTTAGAATCCTTTACAGAGAGTTAAAATATAGATCTCCAAGTCTAGAGACACCCCCTACCCCCAAGAGCATCCTCATTGGGTCTGATGCTCAGGCAAATTGCATGCAACCAGTAGGAAAATCTACGTAGCATTCAGGTAACAACGCGTAAAACAGCTAAAGCACATGAGCCCTTTCTGTTCTCCAGCAGCGTGGATCTGCTATTGACTCATCCCACAAGCCATCGCGGCTCCTGGCTATTTCCATTTCGTTAACACATCCTTTCCTCTCCTTTCCTGTCATAGTCGCAGCAACCCAGAGACAGTCAGCCGTTCCACATGCATCAGTGCACTTAGTGCTGAAGAAAGCTCAGTGTGAAAGCTCAGCTCTCGGAGCAATCAGAACTGCACTTTATTTATTTATTTATTTATTTATTTTACTTGTAATCATGTGTATCCACATGTGAGTGCAGTGCCTGCAGAGGCCAGAAGAGGACATCAGTTCCGCTGGAGTCGGAGTCACAGGTGATGGCGAGCCAATGGACACATGGGCTAACAACTGAACTCGGTCCTCTGCCCAAGCAGTACAGCTTTTCGACTCTGAGCTACGCCCCCTCTTCAGACTGGACTATTTTAAGCAGCTTGGTATGAACCAAGTGGGAGAGAAGGACCTGCTCAGTCCTCCCTCACACTACACAGCATCGACCCCTAGGCAATTAGTGATTAGTAAACACACACAGTTCTCAAACAGCTAGAGCATGCTCGTCTGCTTAGAGGAGCTCAAATTAAATGCTCAATATTTTATGAATGCTTTGAGTGGAAATGTTTACTTGATCTGATATGTTCTCGTCGCAGGGAGAGACGACAGGACTGGAAAGATGAGAGCAGTCCACTGTGACTTGAGGGACCCCGCTTGCTGTTTCATTATTTAGATGTTTCTTCACAGAACACAGGAATCTTTCCCTGGGTGGGATCATTGTTGTAACAGAATCTGCTACTAGTGACTATCTTGAAGATTTTTTTACCCCCAGCAAAAAAGATCCCCAGATCATTTGATCAAATTTAGCAAAAAATAAAAGATGAATAGTTAAAACCAATTTCGGTTAATGTGTACTTGAAGGTAACTATGTTCCATGACAAACATATATATTACAAACATTTTGGCATCAATGGAATGGCACGGGGGATGAGAGTGCTTACTGTACAAGTGTGAAGAACTGAGGTTAAATATAAAACCTCATAAAAACAGAAATCAAGGTGTGGCCATGAGCACATGTAATGCAGGTACTGTGAGGAGCCAAAGCAGGAGGACCACCGAGGCGTGGAGCTTCCAGTCTCAAGGATGTAACATGAAGAGTGATAGAATATGACTTCTGGTGCCCATCTCTTTCCTCTGTGGGCAAGAATCGGCTCTTTTACTTCCCATACACATTTACACATACAACACACACACACACACACACACACACACAGAGAGAGAGAGAGAGAGAGAGAGAGAGAGAGAAGATAAGAGAAAGTCTTTGCTTAGCTATAGTTCCTGCAGTAATTATCTACCTGTATATTCAGTGGTTTCCTAGGATAGTCTAAAGCAAGGAAAGAAAGTCCTAATCTATTATAGGGTGATATTTTAAGGTCCTAAGAAACTCTTAATGAAGACTCAGGCAAGATCAGGGCCCAGGGGAAGCAATGAATTACCAAGTGTGCTGGGTTTAAGGAGACCCTTGCTCCCAGGGTCACCCAAGACCATCCAACTACAGTCATAACATACCCAGCAAAGAAAGTCAGTAAGCCCTGGAGATCCTCACCCTGGGCTCCTCATTTGATTCACACTAGTTAGATCTTTATACAAACTTTATAATTATTTCTCCATTTATTTTTTTCACAAGCAAAGACTGAGGAAAAAATGAATAAAGAATAACTATTCTAGCAAATCTTGAAAAAGCTTTAGTTCTCCACAGAGGTGTAAATGACTTTGTGCTTTGATGTTATAGGCATGAAAAGGGGACACATCCCACTTTTTTTAAAAAATGTGTATGAGTGGTTTGCTTGCATGCATGTATATGCACTGTATGTATGCCTGCAGAGACATGAAGAGGGCATCAGATCTCCTGGAACTTGAGTTACAGACAGTTGTGAGCTGTCAGGCAGGTGCTAGGAATCTAACCCCCAGCACTTTGGAAGAACAGCCAGTGTGATTAACCTCTGAGCTGCCTATGCAGCCAAGCATTTCAGCTGTTAAAAAAATGATTGGGGGGATGTCACCACAAACTCTCCAGTCACCCCAGAACTGCAGTTGCCACTAGAACACAAGATCCCTATTTTCATCTTGGTTTTACTACAACAGAGAATAGATAAAAGATTCAATGAGATTAGAAAGAAGAGGAATATGGTTCATTGTCAGGCAATGGTTGGAGGACAGAGTGATATATAACCTTTGGCACAAAAATCTTGACAAAGAGATGTCTTAACCCAGAATCAAAATAAAACCCGGGATCTGATAAGAGAATCACTCCGTGAGATAAAGCAGGCACAGTGACAGCTGTACTGAGCCATGAGGCACAGGATCACTGATGGGGAGGCTGATGTGTCAGGATGCAATATTGAAATGTGGTGCTGGGTTTCATATGACACGGACATCATAACCGATGCAGGATATGAAAGAGTGGTTGGATATTTCTCTTCCAGGTGAGATATTGCTAACAGACCCCCGAAGTCCTTGGCTCACGTCTCAGCTCTCGTCCAGAAGAAAGGTTCTCATGACCCAAGTCTCAGTTGGACATACATTATTTAACTTTGAGACTCAGTGTCCCATGCCTATGAGTCACTTATTTATTTAAAAGAATAAAACAGAGTCAGCAAGAAGGCTCAGTAGGAATGGAGATTTCCACCACATCTGATGAACAGAGTCTGATCCCAGGGACCCACAAGGTAAAAGGAGACGACAGACTCGAAATTATTCTCTAACCTTCACAAACTGCTGGGTATATGTGCACATGCACACACAAACACATACACACACACATACACATACACAGAGAGAGAGAGAGAGAGAGAGAGAGAGAGAGAGAGAGAAAGACAGAGAGAGAGAAACAGAGAGAGACTGCCAATAAATGTGCATATGCACACAATAAAGAAATAAATGAAAAAAATAAAAAAGTACAAAGTGTCCTTATACAAATAAGAAAAGTAACCCCTATGTCCAATGGTCTCCCTGGTCCCCACACACACCACCCTCAGGTGGCCGCAGCCCTCATAACATGTGGCTTTAAGGAAGAAGCAATAAGATGCTAGATGTATGATAGTCAAGGATTGTACTCAGTGACAAGGTGGATTACGACACAGGCTGGGAAATCCCAATTTCTTTCCTCAGTAAGATATCACAGAGGATATTAAAGATGGACCTGTTTCTCAACCTTGGACCCATCGAGATCACCCTTTATCTGCTTCTGAAACTCTATACAGGTACCTGTTTACAAAACACAGCTGCCCAGGCAAATGTTACAGAAGAATGAAGGAATGTCTGTCCTAGAGGCAGAAAGGACGGAAAATCTAATGTGCGCTCCTTGTGACATTGCTGAGAGATCATGGTAACATGGGAGAAGGAGGGGGACATGCAGCCAATCATGACTGAACTCTTTAGTGTGTCAGTGTGGCAACCCTTCACACACCAGTAAGAAAGGAGTGGGAGCAAGTGTGGTAGGGTGAATGCAGTGGCAGCTTAGGTGTGCATGGATGGAATGATTTGATAAATGAGCCTGATAGTTTGAAAGATCAATGCTACTAAAAGGAGTGGACACAAACGTCAGAGTTGAGGAGAGGTTTTGCATTTTGCATCTTGGATTATATCCCCTCAGAGGATGAATTGTTCTACACACACACAGACTCTCAGAGCTTCTTAGGAAACAGCTCATTGTAGTTGTTATGTCTTCAAATTAAAGCACAGTGGAACGTGGCAGAGCTTACTTCAGGCAGAACTGGCATCCTTATAGGAAGATGAGAAGAAACACGGGGCAGGCATAGGATACCTTGCATAACAGGCAGGCAGACAGCACTGCAGAGCTCAAAGAGCCATGGTATGGATTCCTGGAATTTCCAGGAGCCAGAGGAGGCAAGGAGGTCCATCTCCCAGAACCCCCAGAAAGAACAAAATCTCCATTGCTGACTCCTGATCTCCAGGATTAGGGGGAAAGTCAATCCTCTTTTAGGCAACCCTGTTCATGGTATGCTTTATAGTCGAAGCTTGGATTCTACTAATGTAGGATCTGTGCGATTTCACTCTTTAAAAAAAAGTCCTGAAGAGTTTTCTTGAGAATAAAAGTCAAAAAGGAATCAGAAGAATATTTCAGTATACTTACAGACACTGAAAGAACTCCAGTAAGGGTGTGACAGGCACTGGACACAGAAAACCCGAGTCCTTCCCTCAGATCAAACACCCTGGGGATAGTTTGAAGGAGAATGGCCTCCATTGGCTGATATGTTTGAGTGCTCTGTCTATAGTAAGTAGATTTCTTGAAATATTTCTCCCTTCCTCCCTCCCTCCACCCTCCTCCCTCCCCCTCTCTTGTTCTCCTCCTCCTCTCCCTCCTCCTCCCCGCCTCCTCCTCTTCCCTCCTCCTCCCCGTCTCCTCCCATCCTCCCCTTTCTTTTTCACCTTCTACTAGTCTTTCTTTTTGGATGTTTGGATTGGCAGTGTGAGTTTCCTGGGACTATTTTGATTTGATAAGCTTACTGTTTACATCACACTTTCTCTGTCCTTGCTATGACCAGGGACTTCGCCCTTAGCTCAGAGACTTGGGGAAAGAAAGAAAATAAAAACAGAAAAGGAAGAACTGCATCTGAGGCACAAATTTTATTGACATCAATTCTAGTGATATATATTTAAGGGATTATTAAAATCAGGTTGGAGAGCTGTTAATAAAGCATTTTGCAAATAATTTAATGTCTTCTAAGTAGATTTTGATGGTCCCCCAGATATCAATTTAACATGGTTGGCCCACACAGTAACTTTTAAACACTCAGTAACACTCCACTTCGTGATTTTTATGGGGATTATTTTTTCCTAGAATAACCATTTGGTTTTTAATGTTTAGAAGTTTATAGGTCCTCAAGTCATTGAGAGAATGTCATGCCAATATCAAGTGGATGCTACTGAATAGAACTGAAATCTCACACTATTCACAAGTTAGCTTTAGTTACATTTGTTACAAACCCAAGGAGTCAGCCAAGTCAAAAGACCTAAACCACTGCTTATGTGAAAGTCACAATCGTCTTCGTTCTCTTCCTCGTCCTCCTCCTTGTCTTCCTCATCCCCCTCCTCCTCCTCCCCCTCCTCATGCTCCTCCTCCTCCTCCTTCTCCTCCTCCTTATAAGGCAATAATAAAGTCATTTTTCAGAATATGGTTTTATTTTATTTTAAATATAATTATGTGAACTAAAATTTTTATTCTAGAAAAACACAAGCTATCCCCAGTCGCTGTTTAAAGATCCAGGAGAAAACCCCACCGAGTCCTCTGCAGGTCAGCACTGGTGGCTTCTCCAGCTGCTCCCAGCAGCGGCTTGTGAGGGAGCCTCTCTCCCCACACCTTGCCAGCATTTGTTGTTCTCCATTTTCTAAGGCTAGTCCTTCCACCTGGATAGCTGGAGAATAGCTGCACAGATTTAGCTCACATTTCCCTAATGGGTAAGGGATGTTGGGTTTTGTTTTGTTTTGTTTTGTTTTGTTTTGTTTTAACTATTTGCTGGCCATTTACATTTTTCACTTGAAAATCGTTTGTTCAATTTATCTACCCATGTTTTAATTAGATTCATTTATAATTATTTTTTGATGTTTGCATTTTGGAGTGCTTTGTAGAGTCTAAATATCAGTTCCTTGCCAGAATTATCTCCATGCTTTCTTCTCTAGGTACATAGGCTCTCTGTTGACTCTACTCACGGTTTCCTCTCATCCCTAGAAGCTTTCTATTGTCAGGCAAATGAATCTGTCATTCAGAGATCAGTTTGTGTTATAATTACTTTCAGAACATCCTTGTGTACAGTTGTTACCAGACATATTTCTCCTGTATTTTCATCTGAAGTTTTAGTTCTAGGTCTTACCTTAAAGTCTTTGAATTGATTTTATAGTGTATATAGGGTGTATGTATGGTTCTAGTTTCAGCACACACACACACACACACACACACACACACACACACACAATTTCTACCTCCATTTACTGAGGAAACTCTGTGTTTCCTAGTGTATAGATGACTGTAGCTTCATGGATTTAGTTTCTAGGTCTTCTATTCTATCCCACTGATGTACATTTCTGTCTTTGGACCAGTGTGATGTTCATGCATCAGTTCTTTGGCTCTAAACTATAACTTTGGAGTCCTTGATTGCTGTGCCCCCAACAGTATCTTTTCTGCTTAGGACTGCATTGCTTATCCAGGCTCTTCGTCCTTCCGTGTGAACTTGGGGTTGGCCTTCTAGTTCTGAGGAGAATGTTATTGGGATTTGACAGGTACTGTATTGAATCTGTAGACTGCTTTTGGAAATACAGCCATTTTCACAGCATTAACTCTGCTGTCCAGGAATCTGGAAGGTCTTTCCACCTTCTAGATAGAGCTTTTCTTAAAGAGGCAGGCCACTTGAAGTGGGCTTTGATGGTTTACAGCCTTTGTTCTTTGTTCTTTCTCTCGCTTGCTCTGTGTTTCGTGGGTGCAGATGAAATGTGATCTCTCTTCTTCCTGCTCTATCTCCATGCCTTTTCTTTCCTTGCTGTGATGTCAAGCCCTCTAAAACCATGAGCTACACAAACCCTTTTTTCCCTAACTTACTTTTGATCAAGGTGTTTTATCACAGCAACAGAAAAGCAACTATTGTGCCCTGTATGTGAATAAATTAAAATATTTGTAACATAAACATTTCTAGATGTTATGGAAAAACACACACACAACACACTCACACACACACACACAACACACTCTCACACACACACACAACACACTCTCTCTCTCTCTCTCTCTCACACACACACACACACACAAGCAGCTTAGAAGAATTTTTTTCAATGTTAAAAGAGAGTTATCCCATAGCCCCCAAATCATATTGTAGGTTCATGTATCCTGAAATTAGAATCTCATCTAGATGCCTGCATTTCCTTGCTCACAAGATATGCAAACCATCTAAATGTCCATCAAAGGATGAGTGGATACTGATTCTATGGCATATGCCTACAGTGAAGTGTGCTTAAACTTCAATGGAAGAAAAATTGTGTCTTGTGAAAGCTCTTCTCAACGGCATTTCGTGAAGCAGCTCTCTTAGGCAATAATCAGTGAATCATCTTATGCTCTTTGTGCACGGTGAACAAAGGCAGTGTAAACCCTGGGGAATGGGTGGGGTTCATGGTGAGAGGATACTATTGCTTGAGATGCTGGCAATGCTTCATTTATATGACAGCAATTCCAGGTGTTTGCTGGACAGATTCTTATCAGGAGGAAGGAAATTAAACCTATAATTTGGCCATATACTAATCGACTACCTCAGAGGTGGCAGATTGGGGGTGGGGGTCCTGCACTGGGGTATTCAGGCCTAGAATAGGAAGACAGTATCCCTTACCCCTGGTGGTCTCAAGATGAGAATTTCAGGGTTTAGACGCATCTCAACCTAACTATTGCCCCAAGCCAGTTCTCTGGTCACACATGCCCACATTAAGTAGCCTTTTACACAGATAACCAGAAAATCTACATGTTATTACAGAATTTTTCCCCCAAGGGCTAAAGTATTTGGTTTTGCATTCAGAAAGAACTCTACAAAGCTGTATAAGAACAAGAAACAAACAAAACAGCAGGAGATGCGATCTGGAGTGTTGGTAGAACTGGTTCGAGGAAGAGATTCATAGGAAGCCTGGCCAGGTGGATAGAAAACGCTGAGTGAGCTCTGAGATGAGCAAGGGGCATGACAGGAGAGTGGAACTAGCATGGGAGATGAGATCTCTGCAGATGCTACAGCAAAATCTAAATGATACAGCTCAAGATAGAGGTGAGAACAATTGACATCTTTACTGTGTGCTGAACATTCGGTAAATTACCTTAATAGAAGAAAACACAACTGTAGGATGCCGTCCCGCAGCTCCTACTTGCGTGGGGTTCCACGAACCGAGGATTTGGAAACCT
>NW_022196897.1:157630464-157661719 GCF_008632895.1 Mastomys coucha | reverse complement strand
CCCAGCGAGCTAAGTCTCTGGTTTCGGATTTGAGTTCTTTCAAGAACACAGCAGGGCCACCACACACAACCAGGCTTCCAGCAACGCAATCATCCTTGCTTATTAACTAATAGATATTGTTGGGCATGTGCAGAGGCAGGAAAATATGACAGTCAAAAAATGTAATTAATGGAGAAAGACACAGATGAAGATAACTAAAAGCGTTTCATTAACGTCCATCAGTATAAATGTATCCAAATATCTAAATGAAAACATACATATAATGAAGAGACAGCTAGAATATATATGTATGACTAAAAACCTATTTACTAAGGTTGAATGTACAACCTTGTATGTGAACATTGTATTATTAAAAAGCACCAAGTCAGAAAGTGAAGGGGGAAAAAAGCTAACTTGAATATACAGTGTCAGAATCTTCAAAAATAAAATCTGGGGGAGTAGAGACTGTTAACAAAAAAGGCAGGGCCTCAGCCACTTATAGAAAATGATTAAGTATAGGATACATGAAAGCAGAGAGGAAGAAGGGCAGAGAGATGGGAAGAGAGAGAGATTTAGGATGAAAAGGGTTAACTGCTAAGAACTGATACAACTAAAAGGCCAACTCATACACACACACACACACAGAGAGAGAGAGAGAGAGAGAGAGAGAGAGAGAGAGAGAGAGAGAGAGAGAGAGAGAAACAGAGAGACAGAGAGACAGAGAGACAGAGACACACAGAGAGAGACACATAAAGAATTATAATCATCTTGGTTAAAAATGATAAAACACGAAGAATATAAAAGTTCAAGAGAAAAAGCACAGAAGATATATGAAAGAAAAAATATAACAACTCACCCAATGTTTTACTGAAATCTTTACAATGCAGGAGTGAATGTTTTTCTTACAATGATTCCAACCCAGAATTCTAATCCTAGTGAAAAAAAAATGTTACACAAAAATGACAGTTAAAAATAACTTCATCCAAAGGAAAGCAGAAACACAAAACACCAGAGATTCCCACTACAGGAGAGGTTAAAGAAAATTATCTTAATAAGAAAAAACTCATACAAAGAGATCTAGGTAAAGGAGTGAGGAGTTTTGCTGTTTGGATAAATTTGAGGAGAGATGTGAGGCTGGAGAGACAGGTGGTGTGAAGAATACTTGCTACAGCTCAAGAGGAACAGAGTCCTGATCCAAGAACTCGTTTAGCAAGCCCAGGCCCCTGCATGGAATATTCTGAGGCCTTCTTCTGTCCTCCTTATACAAAGGCATGGAACAAACACTGCACACAGACCCACGCACACAGAGAGACACACACAATACACCTTTAAAACACAAAGGAGAATATCCTCATCAAAATTTATTTTAAACTGACACTTCAAATACGCTGCCTATTTTGTCCACATTAGTCCACAAATGGTCACAGACAGAAGCTTATTCTTATATTACATATGAAGTTATAGAATATGATTTAAAAGCAGCTGTAACAAGTCAAATGGGTTTGTTGTAAACTTCAGAGTGGGAGTAACACACTGTGCTGTTAACCATGTTTGCTTCACACCCTGTCTTATAAGTTCTGTGCATTAGCGCACAGACACATCTGTTCATCAGCAAGCATCTGTGCTTGAGTTATCACCTCTGCAGCAGCAGACAGTACTCAGAACAATGTCTAACCATTGAACTCCTAAATATGTATGATTTATCCCTTTCCAGTAAGAGCTTTTGGATTAGTTCCCTAAAACAAAAATGAATTTTCATCAACTATCCATTTCTTAACCTTTTAAGAATACATATTTTCCATCATATATGTAATGTGTATATATAAATCCAACTATATCAAGCTTAATTGAACTGTATCAGAATTATGTTAAATATAAGTGGCATAAAACTTCTACTTAAAAGGTCCAAATTGTCAGACTGAATAAGGAAGGCAAGACACAATTCTTCAGCCCTTAGGATTAGGATTATAACAAGAGCTTGATATTCACAATAATTATGGAGTGTCATATTTCATTCCACATAAGAAAATTTTAAATGAGTAAAGTGAATTCAGTGTCAAAAGATACAACCATGTTTTCAAAAGTAATTAACCTATTTATCAAGATAACTACAAAATGTAAGAATAATTTTGTACAATCACATTACTCTCTTTCATGTGTGTGTGCCTGTGTGTATGCGTGTGTGAGTGTGCATGTGCCCTGACATGTACCACAGCCCCTGTGTGGAGGTCAGAGAATAGCTTGCAGGATTTCTTTCCCTCAGCCATTTTAGTTCCTGGTATTAGGTTATCAGGCTTTCCATCAAGTATCTTCTTCTACTGATGCACGTCGCCAGCCCAGAATGTAGGAATAACAAACATTTACCCTATACATATCTATCAGAAGGAAAAGGAGTGACATAAATAACAGACACCCGTAAAAGGACAAAGAATGATAGTGTGGATAGCTGTAGAAGGGAAGATGGAGGAAATCAACCATCCATTCCACTTTCTCTCAAACCCACTTCTCAACACTCAGCCACCTAGTGCTGAGAAGACCTTGAACCTCAAAGCTGACAGGACTGGTGGGACTAATGTGATGACCAGGAGGGGAGAGCATTTTGTTTGTTCAGGACTCCAAGCCCAAGCTGCAGGTGGAGCACAGAAGTGAGGCTGCCTGCCAGGCATCCTGAGCACCCAGTGTGTCAGGTGTGGCGCTGGACACCAGAGGTAGAGGCAGGGTAATCATAAATTCAATGTCGTTGTTGGCTACGTAGTGAGTTCAAGGCAACCTAGGATATATGAGACTCAGTCTCTAAATGCATACATGACTCAAAGGCTCATACTTCCAACACTAACTAGGAGAGGTAGAATCTGGCTACCATCACCCACCTCATGGGACCACAGCTGCCAGTGACTGCTCTCCCATTGAGCTAATACTCGGTGCGTTACATTTTACAGCACACCCCAGAACTAGTTGCTCAGTCTTCACAGACACTTTACTGGAGAAATATCATTTGCATCATTTCTGCTTCATAGACTAAACAACAACAAAAAAATGTTTTCGAAATACCTGATTAGATATCCCCAAGGAGTTTGGAGTGGAGGCTGACAATGTGACTCAGGCTCTCTCTGGACACACTGTCTATAGCTGCCTCTTCTTCATATCAGCTTTGATCTCTTGTGTTTTCTCCACTGTGTAGCTAGAATCCTTCTTTCAAGGCATCAGCCGCATCTAGGACTTCTTTGTTTAATTCATGCCTCTCCGGACGTCTCTTGACTTCACACTGCTCCTTCTACATTCCTGGTCTGAGTTCTAGCCTCACCATGCACACCATACCAGAGAGAAATCACGTCACCCAACAGAACCCTAGCTCAAGCCATCCCTCCTTCCAGAATGTTCTGTCTCCTTTCCTACCTTACTTGCTTAAATATCTCTCTATACCTCGTCTTGATGCAAATGCCTCTTCTCCAAGCAACCTCCACAGATAGATTAGGTAGAATCAACAAAGTTTCATACCAATCTACAACTTAATGTTAAAATTATCCATATTTATGCATATGCATTTAACCGTTTTACTTGTCTTTCTCTAGCTACATGGAAAGCTTGTAAGAGACATAGATTGTACACAAATTTTACACTATTTTTTTCCAATGCCCATCATAGTGTGAGATACATCCATATATATCAAAACTTACAGGACTCATGAATGAACAGATGACTCAACTAATAAGTATTCTCAAAGCAAATCTAACTCAAGGGTAATGATGTGATTTGTATAAATATGTTTAATTTTTTATTAGCAGTGCCTCTAGAACACTTCAAGAAAACTCCAATTTGTAGAGGAGTTGAAAGAGCAGCCTGACAAAATGGTATTAAGTGTGTCTTTAAGGTCATCCAGAGGGATGGCAATTATTTCCTATGTCAAATTTCTGAATTCTGGACACACTTGCATTTCACCAACTAGTTCTTCTTATGTAAAGCTGGCTAGTCTTAGGACTGATTAAAAAAAAAGGCAGCCAGTAGCAGGCTTTTCAATGGTTGGTTTTATTTAATTTTGATGTGTCTCTACTTTCCTACGCTTTGCAGTCTGAGGATGTGACTGTTGCCAAATAGTTTGCAGTTCTCTCTGCTCCGGCTCGGCTTCACTTACTTCCATCTGCCAAGGTGATTTCAGACAATGCTGTCAGTGGTGCCAAGCACAAATTTGAGCAAGGCATTGGGACGGTGGGTGCTTCTCACTGCCTGCCTTTTGTAGCCTGTTTTCCAGCGTGTGATTAATAAGAAGTTTAGAGCATTCACTCATACCCACCCGCCCTCTCCATAGAGAAGTACCGTTGTGCCCAACATGAGATACTTAGGGCTCTGGCTGTGTCTCAGTTACTGTAAGGGTTGCCGAGTCTTGTCAGCCCAGCAGCTGCTGTAGGGCTCAGAGGACCTGACTGCTGAGGGAGGATGGGCTCCACCGTGGACTGAGCACAGGTGAGGAGATGGCCAGTGCCTCTGCCTTCGCTAAACACCAGACTCATTATCCCACATGAACTTAAAGGCTTGTAGATAGTCAGACCTATACTGCTTCTCACCGTGGCAGCCACAAAGGTTCAAACAATTTCTACAGGACACATGGGGGTTTCTATAACGAGATGGGAAATGAGCAGTGCTGGGAAGAATGTGATGATCCAATTGTCCCACGTCGGGCTCCCTAATCCAACCGTTTGTTTCTCCCACTCCTGTTTCTCCACCAGATCACTGTTGAGAGCTGACTGGAAGCTGTCCAAAGCATTCTCTTGTGTGACTTCTCAAGGAGCTCAGTTGGAGTGGCTGAGAGCTGGGTCCTAATTTCCTCCAGGGATTGTTTGTTGCTAGAGCAGAGACTGGGCTTTAGACTTTAGATTACATCCGGCAGTCTCTTGGAAATCATTTATCAGTTTTAGCCATTTTAGGCAGTCCCTTAGGGGTTTCTCCAAACAAGCTCAGATGGTGTACGAGTGAGTGCAGCTCTCTCTGTTTCCAGATGCTGCCGCCTTCCGCCATTTGCCTGCTTTCCAGCTAGAGTCTCCAACAACATCTTAACATGAAGATCTCATCCTAACTTTCGCCATTAAGTAAGAAGTTAGCTGAAATCTTTTGTTTCACAGAAGGAAATGAATAAATGGTGGACACAGGGAAATTATCCAAAAGCTTTTTGTTTCAACAAAACAAAACAAAACAACCTGAAGTGCCTCCCCCTGGCAGCCATTATCTTCCTGCAGAGTCTTACGTGGAAGTATCTTTTTTAGTTTATTTTTTATTTTTGAGAATTTCACATACAACCACTATACTTAAATAATTTTGAGCCCATTCCCTCTCCCTTCCAATTCCTCCTTTGTCTCCTCATTTCCTCCCAAATTCATGGCCTCTTCGGTGCTGGGCTGATTCATACATACTGATGGGTTTTGAGTCGCGGCAGAAAGCGTCTGCAGACACCAGGCCCAGGCAGTTTCATGTGTAAGAGGTTTAATTGGAAGGGGGTAGGGGGTAGCAGCGCAGGAAGAGAGAAGGGGGAGAGAGAAGAAGAGAGAGAGAGAGATGGAGGGAACTACCCACATATTTATATGTGGGGTGACGTAGTAATCCAGGTAAAGGTGGGAGCTGAGCCCAATGGATTCTGGGAATATGGTCGCCGTTGTCCTGGCGACAGGTCTGTGGACCCGCCCACATATCTGCTGCAGGCAGGTTCTTGATGCTAACACATACCTGCTCATTATGCCATGACCACTTGGGATTGGGTAAATCAGGGATTTCTTTCAGCAACCTTGCGTGCCTGCAGCTATTCAGCCAATGGTGGGTTCTTGTGACATTTCCCATTTCCCACATTAACACTGGCATGCCAACTGGGGTTGTTGATATACAAGCCCTTAGGTAGGTGCCATACTGTTGAGATTTTCTAAAAACTACTAAAAGATGAAAAAGTGACAATCCTTACCCATCACCCCCTCCCAGTCTGGCATTAGTAAGTTTGGCTAAGCAAGATGACTTCTCTACATGGCTGTAAGCCCTTAAGAACCTTTGTACAAGGTGTGACGCTTACACTCTAGATATAGTGGTTTATCCTAGAGACTGATGATCTTCTATCTCCCAGTACATTAAGCTGGGACTGTTTTGTTTGTTTTGCTTCGTTTTTTCAAGACAGGGTTTCTCTGTGTAGCCCTGGCTGTCCTGGAACTCATTCTGTAGACCAGGCTGGCCTCGAACTCAGAAATCCTGCCTCTGCCTCCCAAGTGCTGGGATTAAAGGCATGCGCCACCACTGCCCAGCTTAAACAGGGATTTTAAAATCAACTTCAAGGTCATCTTTCTGTCTTTCATTTTTCAATATCATAGGCAAAATAGTACACTGTGTAATAAGTAGTCAGTAATTTTTAGCTACTTTTAGTTAGTAAATTTTAGGTTTTATTATTATCCTTCTTTTTCCAGCTGCTTCATAACATAAGCACATGGCATATGGACCAGACTGTCAAAATTCTCTGTAACTGTGCATCCAATGGAATGACTGGGACTTAAATATGGATAATTTTAACATAAGTTGTAGATTGGTGTGAAACTTTATGGTTCTACGTAATCCATCTGTGGAGGTTGCTTGGGGAAGAGGCATTTGCATCAAGACTTGAGGTATAGAGAGATATTTAAGAGAGATATAAGCACACATACATGCACACACACATATGTATATATAAATGAAGTCTGCTGAGTAACAGTGTTACTTGTATATATGGATATATAAAGCTGAGTGCATGAAATTGGATAGTCAGGGGTTCATCTCTAGGGAAGAATAGTTCTCCTCTCATGTCTTATTAACAATATTTTTATTTCTCCTTAGTTTGGTTGATCCATGGAGGTATATGTGCTTGTGTTTCCAATATCTGACTCAGTAACAACCATATTTATCTTTTGAGTCAATAAATAAATGTAATGATGAGAAATTAATAACTTATAAAAGTTACTTTTAGTTCTCAACTAAAACACAAACCATGCTAAGCTTTTATGGACTGTTATTTTATTTCATCTCTGCAATATTTGGACTTCCCATCTGATCAAAGGGGGAGCAGCACACTGAGAGATTCTCTAATTTGTCTCAAGACCCAGCAACTTGCAAGCTAGTGGGAAAGTCTCATCTTCTACTCTTCCTTACATATTGATTTCAAAGCCCATACCCTGTCAGAAGCAAGTGAAGTTTAAACTTCTCACAATGAAGCTCTGAACATATTTTACATTTTTATTTCTATTCTAATGTCACTACTTTTCATATTTATTTATTTATTTGAGAATTTTATATACATGTACTCTATTCATATCATTTCATCCCTCTAGCTCCCCTTTCAACTCATTCCCTACCCCCATCTCAAATTCATGACCTCTTTATCTTTAATTATTGTTCTATACAAGCACACATATATCTATACACACACACATGTGTATATATTAATAAAGCCTGCTGAGTGTACTTAATGTTATTTGTATATATGGATATATAAAGCCGAGTGCTTGAAATTGGATAGTTAGGGGTTCATCTTTAGGGAAGAATAGTTCTCCTCTCTCAATACTCATTAATTGTTCATAGTTCTTCATTTAGGATCAGGGCCTTTTGAGACTACCCCATCCATGCTCACCCATCAACTACTGTTGTCACTGTGCTGGTCTTGTTCAGACAAGAATATTGTTGAAATTTCATGGACATATATCTCTGTCATATATAGAAGGCATTGTCTTATAGCAGACATCCTTGTCTTTTGGCTCTTAAAATCTTTCTAACCCACTTCTGTGATGTTCCCTGAGCCAAAAGTGGAAAGGTTGTCTTGTAGATGTACCAACTGGGCTTGGACAATGCAAGATCAGTTATTCTCCAAGTCACAACATGTTGTGGATTTTTGTGATGGTCTCCATTTACCGAAAAAGAAAGCAACCTTCTTTGATGGGTAGTGAGATCTGGGTGTGAGGACAAGTATCTGTATACTGTCAGGAATGATGCTACTCAGGAATGTGACAATGGTGAGATCTGGGTGTGAGGACAAGTATCTGTATACTGTCAGGAATGACACTGACTCAGGAATGTGACAATGGTGGACTCGCCTCCCTGTGTCCTTGTCCTTTCTCATCAGCTATGGGCATTTGACTGTTTTATAGTACTGGGCATGAATTCCCTCCTACGGTTTGGGTCTCTAGCCCAGAAAGAAAGTGGTTGGTTACTCCCAAGGTGTGCATGTCTCTCTTGCAGCCTTAGACGGGACTTCCCATACTGGCCATTGTTTTTTGAAGCCATGACATCCAGGCAGGACTGCTGCTGACTGCTTCTCTTTCGTGGCAGCTGGCGTAAGACCTTCAGATACTTATTTCTTGCTTCATAGCTTCTCATCGAACTGAGAATTCACACAAAATAGGGCCAAGCATTGATATACTATATTTTGATTGGTTGACTGATATATTGCCTGGCTCCAGTTGCATGGGCTTGTGTATAAACAGAGGAGTGTGTCGACTACTGGAGTGAGTTGTCTAGTAAGCACTAGCGAAAACCAGGATGGCTATGCTCAACGTCAGCATTAGCCATATGGATTTTGAAATAACAGGCTTTTAAACTAATCTAGTATGCTGCTGTTATACAAATTAAAACCCAAGGGGAAGAAGCAACTGACTACCTCACTACACTGAATACATTCAAGCAACTTTTTACACCCAAGTCCTCACTATTTTATTTCAGATTATGATCGGCCGGTCACTTTTAAAAGCACTAATATGTCAGCACAATTAGTTAAAATCTACAGGAGGTTATTTTCTTTGTAGACAGCTGGGCGTGTTTTAAATGCAAATGGAATATTTTTAGAACCATACCTCTTTCAAAAGTCCCAGATTTCTTCCTCATTGTTGAAAATCCCCAGCTTCTCGTTCCTGTCACCACTGAGGATAAAAGAATCTCTGCCGAAAACTGGTCTTTCTTGAAGAATCCATTAAAGTTTAAGCTTCTGCCTCACATCAAGAAAGGAACATGTTCATTTCCCCAGAGCAGATTCCAGCTCTTTTGTGTTTCTTAATGCAAGGGGGAAAAAGATTGAGAAAGAGGGGTTGGGGAGAGAAGGAAAGGGAAGGAAAGGTAAGAAAGGAAGGAAGGAAGGGAGGAAGAGAAAGAAGAAGGAATCTAGTTTTTTTCTTTCTTTTAGTAAGATTCTCTAAGTAAAGCATCGTTTAGAACGCAAACTTCATAGTGGCTTGTGGAATGGTCGATAAAGATGGTAAGTGTTGTATTGTGTGTGATAATTGCAGGATGATGGTTCTAAATTCCAAGAAATAATCCTCAGTAAATCACAATGTGGAGAAAATCACAGGGAAATATTCATAACCCCTCTAGGAATATATTTGACAGTGTTTAGAAGTAAATTTGAGGGTTATTCCAGGAACTGGGGACATGCCTTTCTCTCTCTTTCAACCACATTTATTAAGCATACTTTCGGGGAGAAGGATAACTGCGCTCAACTTCTTGATAAAAATGTCCCAAAGGTCTACTTTAGGAGAATGTGTAATGTGACTTCTGATTTGAGTGATGCGGATAGTCAGAGCTTTGCACACCAGCAGTAGAAATTCAGAGTAGAAAGGAGCACTTGGCAATGCAAACAGTTCATCCCAACCCAGAGCCAGGAAATGAACAACACAGCAAGAGTGGTGAGGCAGAGTTTGTCTCAACCAAGGAAAAGAATCATTGAAAACCACCACTGTCGTGCTCGCCTCCCAGTCATCCCTGCCCAGGCACATTCTCACGCCATCACCTGCCAATGTCCTCAGGTGGCTCTGACTTGGGGATACTGAGCCAAGCCAATAATGCTCCAAGAGACTGATACCACGTTTTGCTAGAATGGGAGTTTTGCATTTAGGGAGAAAGGAGATGGAGACAGGACAAGACTGGACAAGACAGGACAGGACAGGATGGCTCTACTTTATTCCTTTCCCTATAAGGTGACTGTGCCATAAGTCACATGAATATAAGAGATATAGCCTCAAGACAAGAGGACTCCAGCCTCCACTGTCACCTAGGTTGCATGGCGGAGAGGGCTCCAGCCTCCACTGTCACCTGGGTTGCATGGCGGACTTTTCCACGGCAGAACCGCAGCCGCTCTGAGCATGCTCTTGCCCTCCTTGGAATGCACTTCCGGGACTGCCTTCTAGGAATGGCCTGGCTCTTACCATCTCTGCAGAGCTCACTGTTTCCTATTAACCTGTGTCTCTAAGATGCATTTTACTCTCTTTAATCTTATCGGAACTGATATGGTAGTCATGTCTTTAAAAGTAAGGGTAAATCTACCCTGTATTAAATGTCTGTGAGAAATGCTTACCTTTCAGTGAAATCCCAGTGTTCGTTTTGCCAGCTATTAACCAGAGCTTTCACATCTGCCACGACTAGAGGAAGCCAATTAAAAGCAGACTTGTGGAAAGAGAACATAAACGACATTAATGTCTGGAGATGCTTTGAAAGTGTAGACTATAATAAGCAAATAATTCATCTTTTGAGATAAATTTTACCCCTTTCTGCGTTTAGTGTGGATAACTTTAAGAGACTAAAAGGTAATTGTATTTACTTAGGTGTGCACATAGGTGTGTGCATGTAAGTGGAGGCTCAGTCTTGACTCGTGCCTCTAAGGACATCCACCTTGGGTTTGGAGACAGGATCTCTCACTAACTTGGGATTCACTGATTAGGGTGGAGAAACAGCTCCAGGGATTTGACCTCTCTGTCTCTGGAGTGCTGAGATTACAAATGCTCAGGTCCTTTGAAAGTCAAGTACTTCACCGACTGAGTCGTCTCTCTAACCCCCTCCAAAGTAATGTTAAGGCAAATACTTCCATATACTTTACTGCTCAAGTTTCCCGGGTATAAGTTTACATATCACCCCCTGATCATCCATGTGTAAGGCATTTGTTGTTTGAGCATGGACTGACAGCCCTGAGAGAGAGAGAGAGAGAGAGAGAGAGAGAGGGAGAGGGAGAGGGAGAGGGAGAGGGAGGGAGAGAGAGAGGGAGAGAGAGAACAGAGCTGTCTTCTTAAGAGGAGAGATGAGTGTTCAGTGGTACCTGAGCCAGAGCCACATGTGGCTGCTCATCCACTGGACCTACTATCTCCTCTCAACCAACCCCCAAGGTCCTCTCTCTTTTCAATCATTGCTCAACGTGATCCTTCAATTGTCTAAGCCAAACTCACAAGGCACACAGGAGCAGCTGAGAGAGGTAGAGGCACACAGTGGTGCCTGTTTCTGACATGGGAGGAGGTAGGAGTTCTTTCTCCATCAAAGATGCTCATGATGAAAAAACTCCAGCAAATGCGAGATGTTTGGGATATTATCAACAGAATTTCCTGAGTAATCAATTAAACAAAGACGCACATGTCTGTGCCTAGAGAGATGACTCTGTTAATAAAGTATTGGCTGTGTCAACATGGAAGCTTAAGTTCAGATCCCAGCACCCATGTTAAAAAAATCAAAACAAACAAAAACAAAAAAGCAAGAAAACACAGTTGGTGGTGTCCCTGTAGACCCAGAACCAGGCAAACAGGGACAAAAGGATCTCTGGGATTTCTGTCAATCCTCTTGTGTCACCCAGACACAGAAAAATAAAGCAGAAATGGATCAAAGAGCACTGATGATCCTGACCTCTGACCTCCACACACAAGTACACATGTGCACATGCACCTGAATGTATGACCCACCACCACGCAAGGCATGTGCCTTCCCAAATGTCATACTTTCCTGCTCTTACTATTTTGTAGATGTGAAACTTTATGCAACGGTGGCAAAGAATTCCAGTTTAAAAGGTGATAAAGGTGTCTTTACTCCCACGGTGACTGGAGGCACCTGTCTAGAACATGGGCACCAGCAAACGTGCGTGAGAACATCACCACTGGCACACAAATGTCTAAGAAGCGGCTGCCTAGAAAATCAGGATTTGTTTTCAGATTAATTCAATTCAAATCCCAGTGGTCACTCTGACATTCAAGATGAGAGAATCTCGCTTCAGTGCTGGATGAACAGTGTGTTTCTGTCTGGTACAGCGAGTTTCATCAGGAGAGCGGCCGGCAGAATGATGGAACCTTTGTTTCTGTCTGAAAGGAGCAAAACTGAACCATTTAGTAAATAATACCTAGTGACCTTGGTAAATACAACCTCCTCTCTCCTGAGGATATTTAAAATTTCCCAAACCTTGCCTCCGAACACCGGTAATAGGACTCATTTCCAGATAAGAGCAGGAGGCTGTGAACTTAATCCACAGGGAAGGGAGCTGTCAATCCCTTCTCAAACAGACTCGGGGCTGCCTGCGCTTTCTGGGATTCCAATTCTTGTTTCCAATTCTTGTCTGTACCTGAGATAAAAAGAAGTAAAGTCCATAAAGCATATGAGGTATTTTAAAGAAGGGATGGGGGACCTTTACATAGTCTGTCACCTCTGGCCACTGGAGATGACAGCGTGTTGAGTGGAAGGGCCAGAAGACTCAGTCTGTGGCCCATATGCAGGACCTCCATCTGGCTCTCAGGTGTGTGAATCTAATAGCCAAGCTATCTGAAGTCCAGGCAACGCTAGAAGGAGCCTTACTCGTTTAAATGTTATCATCTTCTCTGTGTGCTTTTTATCCCTGGTAAGAATAAAAGCCAGAAGTTAGGTGAGGGAGACAGAAACAGAGGCAAAAGGCAGAGACAGAGAATACCACAAGAAGGAAACCTTAGGGACTGGACAGGGGCTTCTAAGGGAGGGGACTTAGAACGGAATGCTGTGGAAGGGACAGAGTTCAAATTGGTGTCACGTGCTTAGTTTCGAATGACAGACTGATTGTTTTGCCGAAGTCTTATCTTAACACAGGCAAAATTATAAAGCCCTTTAAACTATGTTTCCCGGTGTGAATTTAGGCATAATGATTCAAAATGCACACAGCTCACTGGACATCGGAGACTGTGAATTCATTTCAACTGTTCACAGGCCCTGATTTCTTCACTCCCTCATAATCCTGTAGCTACAGGTAGAGCTCAGACAGTCTGGGCCAAGGGACTTTCCTCAATTACCAGTAAAATGCATATTGAAAATTCTAATATTGTGACCTGGAGGAGGAAATGTATGCAAGCTGCCATTAACTCCTATTCTGACGGTTTCAGAAACGAAGAAGTAGCCCCCATGATGGGGAGCAAGTTCAAGCATCAAGCTGGTAAAATTAGCAGTTCCTGCCTATAATTGGATCTCATAGGTAATTGCAAAGGCTGTTATTGAATGAATAGCTTGAACTTTTCCCTAAACAACTAGGGTGCTGGGAGCAGCTGCAGATGTGGTCAGCTCTGTGTCCTGGTTTGGAAATGATGATGCTCATACTACATTACATTTTTGTGATAAATATGACTTTAAAAAAAAATCAAACAGAACATTTCAGCAAAAGCCTTGGCTGCTGGAACGTAGTAGATACCTATCTAGATAAAGCTCAGAGGTGGCAAACATCATGGGTATAAATCTTCTGTGCCTCTGACAAGCTGGGCTCGCATTTCTGTGTAGATAGATTTCTACTTCCGGTTTCTTAGTCAGGGTCTCCGTGTGGATGAGAATGCGAGAATGCGGCATCTCGGAGGAAGCTCAGGTTAGCCTTGAGTTCCTGATGCTGCCCCCCTGCTCCTCTGCCCTTCCACACTGTCTCCATCAAGTTGACCAACGACTCACATTGGCCATTGCTGAAGCCACTTTGACGTCTTCATCCTTCACACTCACGTCCGATTGATTAGCCCATCCTGCTGGCTTTACCTTCACAGACAGATACAGAGCCACCAGAGTAGTCCAACGAACCAGATGGTGAAAGCAATGCACACGGTGGAAGAAACTCGCTTCACAGTACCAGGCGTGGTCTCCCTGCACTCGTGTGGTCTATCCCCTTCGTCCTCAGCCTGTTCTCACAGAAGAACAGGAGTCAAGTGACCTGTGTACTCCACCGACTTAGGCCTACATTCTCTCTGCTATGGCTCCCTGTATCTCAGAAAGAATGTCGGCCCAGTGACAGCAGATAACATTCTAACATCTTCAGCGACAGCAGATAGCGTCCACTCCTACAAGTCTGTATCCACTGTAAGGCAGACATAGGCCCCCTCCCCTGTTGTTTTCTGGCACTCCAGGCATGCTCTGTCAGCCTCGTGTCTACTTTCCTGATCTCCACCCTTCAGGCATCCTCCAGGTCCTCCCTGGAAGACCCTTTCTCTTGGATCTCAGCTCCAGTCCCTGTTGAAATCTGTACCTCTACTCCCCACAAGTCCCGGTTTCCATTTCCTGATGTTTCTCTCTTCAGCGATGGCCACCTTCCAACCTTCACATGTCTAACTTCCCTTACTTAACACATCATCTCCCTCTATCAGCTAGGAACGTGACGATATTCATCACACCTAACTATCACGTGTGCCCACCTAATTTCTGGTATTTTCTATGGTAGTACAAACAGACCAAGAAGAGACCCCAGCCCCCTCGGCATTCACACCTACCCTCACATTTCTTCTCATCTTGATGATAATTGATGGCTTGGTTTGTGTCCTCTTTCCTCTTCTGAGCAGTCTTTGGTTTTTAATTCTCCCCTGATTTGCTGCATAGGAAACCGAGTAGGCTTCCATGTCACGTGGTAGCAGCAACCCTCCTGTAAACTGGATGCTATGGGGATAATGAGACGTCTCTCAGAAGTACTCCGAAACGTGTCTATTCAACCTCCGCTCTACTGCGCCTCTTTTCTTAAATTCTCCACCTTTGGGTGCTTCAATTCCACTATAATTATTTCATCACCAGCTAGCCACAGGAAGCAGCTTCGGCTCCTGTGATTTTCTTTCAAATAAACTGGGGTTAAAATTGTACATAACATGTGAATGCAGGCTTTCATTTTCAAAGGGTAACGTGTATGTTTGCTTTATCTTATAAGCTCACCTCATGCCTGGGTGTTAAAAATACCACATGCATATTGAATGCAATGCTTGTTATTGCTCTATCCAGTTCCTTCTGTTCAGATGACATAACGGACCCACACAACCATTCGAAGTGATTCCCTTTACCTTGCTTTTATCTAAATATGTTCACACACAATTTAAAACTTAGAATTTAAGCTCAGATATTTATTTATTTATTTATTTATTTATTCATTCATTTATTTATTATGTCACGTTCCCAGTAAACTTCATAATGGTCAGATATGCTATTACCCTGATAGTCTTTTGAAATAAAATTAAATTATAGCATGATGTCCTAAAATCTACAAATGCATTAGTACCCTGGAGTTATCATAAAGGCTCATTTTTCACCTAGTGAATAATTTTGGGAGCAGACAGATTTGTATTAAAATCTGTTTCATTTATATTTTTAGATCATTTGTATTAAGAAAAATTCACTTGTTATTTTGGGGAATTCCTTTGAATGTCTCCAATATACTAAATTAGAAGTTAAGTGAAAAGATAAGTTGACAAATGGACCTTTAAAAGGTCCATACTTGGGGCTTTAGAGATGGCTCAGTGGTTAGGAGCACTTAATGCTGGCTCTTCCAGAGGACCCAAGTTCAGTTTCCAGAACTCAGCCAGGTGGCTCATAGCTGCCTGGAACTCTAAAGACAAGGTTTCTGGCACTCTCTTCTGGCCTCCAAGGGCACACTTAATTCTTTATGTTAACTGATTATACCCATCAAAACCTACATTTCATTTGAAACCAAAATATTCCAAATCCTATCATGATTATACTATCACTGAATGGAAGAAAAAAATCTTTAAAGTGATTGCAATTTTAGGAGTATTTTAAAATCCTAGTTATGTATAAAGTAAATTTATATAGTATTGCTTACATACAGACCTTCAAACAAAAAAACCCAATAAATTGAAATCCAACTTAGCTATCTTGTGGATATAATACAAACATGCTAATTTTGCATCCCTCACCCCATATAAGTTACTGAGATCTGGGTAAAGATAAGTAAAAGCACAGAGTGATAGTAATTTATTGGTCAGATCAATGGTGTGTCAACAGTGTGTTGGGTTTTAGCTGTAAGTCATTATTAACAAATACTTTTCTGATATTTTATGTCAATATTTTGCAATAAATTTAACTATTCAACATGGTACTATGACTTTAATTAAAAGCCTATTAATCTTGATGTTGAGATTAGCATTATATTTTTCTTTATTGTGAACTCCGAATTGACTTGTATTGGAAGCTTGTTAGCTTGAGTCTTCTTACTGTTTAGCAACAGCTGCAAGCTGGGCATGGAGTCAGTTCCCAGTCACTGACAGAATGTGTCCCGTCTAAAGGAACCAGGTGGCCAGTATGGCACCTGTTCAGTATCCTGAGGAAAAGCAGAATAAGGTGGAGGAAGAACGGCGGAAAGGAAAAGGAGGACCACATAGGGAGCTAATAGTTCTTAAGTCTATTTGTAAGAAAACTCAATTGTATGACTGAGAGGAGCCGATGCCATTGGTGGCGAGCTTCACTAAGCTTTAGCAGGTGTCACATCTGAGAAGGAGCAAAGGGTGACTCCAGCACCGTGCTCAGTACTTCTTCCAGCCATCAGAGCACACACATATTCATTGATACTTCTCTCTGTGAGTAGGGGTTTCATCTGACCATGGTCATAAGCCATCTATGAATGAGTCTCTCAGCACAAGCCACACAGATCTGGTGGTTCAGGGAGCAAATCATTTTATCTCTGGGAGTTCTGTAGCTCTAAGTCCAAGACACAAAACCAGAAAATAATTAGTGCCTCCGATGGGCAAGATTTTGGTGATTCGTAAGTTTTATTTTTATTTCAAACATCCTAATTGTGGTTTGTAATGGCATCACATTGCAGATGCAGCTTGTATTTCCTTAAGGGCTAATTAGGTTGAACGTCTTTTCAGAGCTTTTTTTTTCTGCATAAGAAATATGTGCTCTGTTCATGTCTTTTGCCCATTTCTAATTGAATTTTGTTTCTTTTGAATCTTGTAGTTTCTTTGAATTTTTTTTTCTGGGACTAAAAGGTCCATGTTAAAGCCAGTCCTGCTATGGGAATGTTTGGCAAAAAGCTTCGAAGGACTCATTCAGGAGAACTGAAGACTTCTCAGGGAGACACAGCTCAAGACATCAGAAATGGAGAGAGAGCTCAATAAACAGGGCAACTGCTATGCAATCAAGAGGACCCAGCTCCATCCCCAGTATTTGTTATAAACCCGGAATGGTGGTTCATGATTATAATTTCCAAGATGGAGAGAGGGAGACAGGTAAGGTGCTCTGTTAAGCCAGCCTGTCCTAGTTGACAAATTCCAAGCAAGGGATAAACCCTGCCTCAGACAAGACCAAAGGCATCTGAGGTGGGTCATCTGAGGTTGACCTCTGACCCACATGTGGACAAACATCAGCCATCACAGCAATGTCTCCTTCCTTATTTTCCACCCTCCCCAATATCTCTCTTCCTCCTCTTTCCTCCCACTCTTTCTCTTTCACACACACAAGAATGGCCATGGGATGGTGTGGTCATAAGGCTATCATAAAACACAATTATAAAATGTCTCTAACTTGTGACAATTCTATCTAAAATGTTAAATGGAATTCTCCAGTGAAAATAGGTAGTCCAGAGAGCCCTCTTATGTTTTTATATATGAATTAAATTGGATTACTAAAAGAGGACTATTAACATTATCCATTTCCAGGTTGTCATAGTGTGTGGGTCCTGAGAATGTAGTTCAGTTCGTATTCACTGTAAGACCTCGGATACTACACAGTGTCATGTGCTCTCTTCCCTGTGGCTTTAAGTGCTCAGCGATAGCACCTCATCCTCAGGAATGATGACCTCATCTGGAATTGTTTATGCTTTGCTTTTTTCAGTTGTGCTAGAATTCTATAGGGGTCTTGCCTATTCTTCTTTTACTAAAGAACCAGCTCTTTTATTGTATTTGCTGAGTTCCTCATTTTAATTTTGACATCTACTCATCTCCCTGATACCTACCTCTTTGATGATGGAATTTAACATTATGTTTTATTTAAAACTTTTATAAATTTATACACGTGTGTGCCCTGCATGAGTTTCTGAAGCCCATGTGTGTGCATGTAGAGGACAGACGTTGTTGAATCCCCTGGAACCAGAATTGCTGGTGGTTGTGAGATACCTAATATGTGTGCTAATAACAGAACCTGGGGGTAAGAGCAACACGTGCTCTTAACTGCTGAGTCATCTCTTCCAGCTTTTAATTGAGATATTCAAGGTAAAAATTTAGAATGTTTACTGGGAATGAATTTTCTTTTCTAATAAAAGTATGTGAGTTCTGCAGATTCCTTAGTCCCCACCCAAAGCTGCCAAGATTAATTCAGAATTAAAGGAACAAACTGCCCTGTTTATTTTTTCCCAAATCTATTAATTCATTAGGTGTTATAAAATGATGATATTCAATCTTTATCAGTCTTTGTTCATTCATGTTGCCAGTTCACTAAAGACTGTTTTCCCTTGTTGACTGCTTGGTTGCCTAGTAACCTATCGCCAGCTCTCCTCCTGATTTTTAAAGTACCCCGTGCTTTGGATGCACTGTAAGCTATCTAACATTCTCTAGCATTAGATATTTAGTCCATTTCTATTCCTGCATCCTTGTACTAATTCTGCACTGAATAACCCTGTCTAAACCATTACTTTTTTGTTATTGGTTCCATTTTTTTCTATATGAAGATTGCATATCCCCATGGCAAGGAAGAGTATAATTTTCAACTGCATACTAACTTTCTGTTACTATAACACATTATTGAAAAATTCAAGTTTCCAGCAATACTTGCTTTTTATGTCCAAGCTCTGTGGGTCAGAAGTTCGGTGGCCTTGGATCTAAACCTGAAATCAAAAGCTGAGCAAGGTAAGCTTTCTGGAGACTCTGGGCATCAATCCAGGCAGATGTACAAGCAGGCCATTGTCACTGTGGACTCCAAAGGCTCCCAGCACTGGAGCTCTTATCTCTTGGCTGGCTGTCCCTCACCAGCCATTTTTATTGATTGATGCCTCTCCTGGTTTCTTGGACTCATGATTATTTCTGTATAGGCTCTAGGCTCAAATAGTGGTTCTAGTCTTTCTCTGTTGCTGGAATTTGTTCAGTTTATTTTATCTGTGTATATGTGTGTGTGTGCATGTATGTGTGCATACATGTGTGCATATACATTTATTTGTGTGCTTGAGTGAACCTGTATGTGTGTGTGTGCATGTGCTAATACCTGCCAGATAACATGTGTCTCTCTTTGTCTTCAGGGACCACCCTCACACCTTACTTTCTGAGGAAGAGTCTCTCACTGAACCAATGCTTACCAATTGCTCTAGATTGCCATCCAGAAAACCCCAAGGGTCTGCCTGCCTGACTCCCCATTGTTGGCATGATAGGCACATACTGCCATACTTGACTTTTCACCTTGGTGGGTTCTGAGGACCAGACTCAAAGACCCCATGCGTGCACTGGCCAGACTTAGCTATCTCCCCAACTGTTCTCAGACTTCTCTTGCCTTGGCATCCTAGGATCCTTACATCTCTCTTTCTGAACGAGCCTGAGAAATGCTTCTGAATTAAGTATCCCATAACTTTAAAATACTTGAGATTACACTGACTCATCTGGATAACCCAGGAAACTATTTTCAAGATGGAATATGTAATTATAAAATACACTTCACTTAAAAATGGGCAATTTATGCATTTGTCATAGGCACCAAGTCTGTCCAAGTTACTAAATATTTGTTGAGTAATTGGGTTCAGTAAGATGGAAATAGAGAGATGGAAATGGGTGGGTGGGTAGGTGGCTGGATGAATGGATAGATGGATGGACATGTGATTGGGTAAATAAGCACACAAGAATGACTAGAAAGGGGATTAAATTTTGAAAAGGTATGAAGGTATACCAGAACACAACTTACTGTGATCCTTATAATATATTTGGTGCAGTAGAATAAGACAGTGGAGATGAAAATTTGACAAGGGTTAAGATGGATAGCTCTGAGTGGTGTGGTCCAGGTGAAGTCGCCTGAACCAGATTTCATGACTGTTGACTTCCCCTGAAAAGTCCAAAGAGCTGGAAATAAATATCTAAATATCTACTATTCAATGGTTAGCTGCAGTGACTTTTTTTTTTTTTTTAGCAGAGTTTACCCGACTCCTAGAAAAATAATTCAAAGAAATGGAAGCCAAAAGTGCTAAGTAGAGTAGCAGAGCTGAACTGTCCGGAGATGGCGTCTAGCTCTGAGCTGATGTTTAATCTGAAGCAGTTTTTAAATTTAAGTAACATTAACATCTCACCATGCAATGGATGTGTCTTAGTGCTACTGCATTGTGAGACAAATATGATCATTCAGCTATCTTGGAAATCTCCTGGAAAGAGCAGCTGCAGGGTCCTAGGTCCTGCTCCACAGAAAGAGCAGCTGCAGGGTCCTAGGTCCTGCTTTCCTGCTCAGCGGAAAGCCACATTTACTGTCTAATGAATCATTTAGGACTATCTTGGGGGAATGAAAGAGCAACAAACCAAATAAAACAAAACAAACAAAAAGGAGGGTTTTAATGGACACTCGTGGGAATTCTGTTCTAGGTTGAGATGGGCTGCAGTCTGAAAGCCGTTGAGATGGGCTGCGGTCTGAAAGCCTTCTCTTACATTTCTCTGTGTCTTTCCCTTTGCTGTTGCCTTGCTTCCACGGTGGCTCATTCCCTTCTTAGTGCACTGTTCAACTGGCCTTTGCAACCCACACTCCAAGTCTCCAGGAAAAAGGTGTGAGTGAGCTTTGCCTGGTCATGTGACTGCTATTAGTTAAATTTGCTGAATTTGGTTGTGGAGATTATTGTGTAGAGAGCTTTACCAGCCCGAAACAACCAGAAACTAGTGGTCTGCTTAGCCAGAAGACAACTGTGCAAACAAATTAAGAGCTTCACAATGGGGTCATCATAATCTGCTTGAGTTCTCTGTATCTTAATTCCTGGGTTGCTCTTGTGAGAGGTCTCCCTCAGGCTCATGTTTTGAATGCTTGATTCTCAGCTGATGGTAGTGTGTAGGCATAATGTTTTTGTGCATTGTATAAGTTTATCATTGTGTTATTCAAATGCTGATTTCTCTGCCCTCACGTCTTGTTTCAGCCTGAACATGGCATTATAATGCTTATGTCAAGAATCTCCTGTCTTAGGTTTGTGTAAGAAAGTCTTACAATTTATTCTCTGCCTTATCAATAAACACTGATCACCCAATGGCTGGACAGAAGAGGGAACAGGGCAAAACTTCCACCAACCAGGAGAAGGAGAGAGAGAGAGGAGAAGGAGGAGGAGGAGGAGGAGGAGGAGGAGGAGGAGGAGGAGCTAGAGTTTGAGCCACTAGGAAGTGCTCCTGAAGCAGATCAGAGGAAGAAGTTGTTTTTAAGAGTTCAGGTGGACAATGGAAGCCCTAATTGCAGGCATTATCTGGAATCATGTCTGGGTGATAGCCAGATTAGTTTAAGATAAGCCATTAGAATTCCCAGATATTAAGGTGAAGCCTTAAAATAAATCTTTGTTTCTTTGTGTAGTTATTGGGAACTATCTAGGATAAAGAAATACAGCTGCCATATTTACTGTTTTCACTTAAATTACAATAGTTCTTTTTACAATAGTTTGTGTAAAGGTGTGACACTGTAAGAAGTGGAGTGTGGGTGGAGGAAGTAACTCACTCAGGCTCTCTCTCTCTCTGTGTCTCTCTGTCTCTGTGTGTCTCTGTATGTTTCTGTCTCTCTGTCTTTCTCTCTGTCTCTGTCTCTCTGTGTCTCTGTCTCTTTCTCTCTTTCTCTCTCTCTCTCCTGTCTTTCCATATGTCTTCTGCTACTTGAACATTTCTGCCACACCCTCTCTGCTATTATGGACTGAAAACTCCAAACTCCATAACCAGGTCTTAAATACATCTTTCTTCCTCTTAGATTTGCTTTGTTTTTTCTTTGTTTGTTTATTTTGTTTTTTAATGTCAGACATCCTGACATACTGAGAATCTAGTCTACACAGGAGATAAAATGGCTGTGACACAAGAGACCCCATATATAGCGGATGCAACTAGTGCAGTTTTACAAAGGGGAGATGTATAAATATGTGGGCAGACTATAAGGAGTCCCCAAGGAAATCATGAGGAAACAAAGCCTAAAGATTCTCATAATAAAAATAAGATCACCTTTTTACTATCACTAAGGACTCTATACGGCAACAGGAGAGACAGTGTCCTAACTCATGAGACTGAAGGGATCCTGAGAAACTCTACCTGATAATTCTAATCCTTTATGAAAGAATGCATGTGTCCACAGGACTCTGGGAATTCAGAAAATTGGATAATTACCCAAACTTACCCCCTGTCCATTTCTGATGTGTTACGTTCTTCCCAGTAGCTAAGTCCAATTAAGAGGCGGAAGGCAAAGGGGAGCTGTTATCCATTGCTACACCAATTAGCATCCTCAGGACTAAGGTGTGACCTAGAGGGCAAATAAACATACACCCAGGAGTGTACAAAACTGGGATGTGATTGCACTGGCCAGCCAGGCAGGAGCCTCTTTCCCCTTGATTAGCTACAATGTTTTTATGTTTTCTATAAAGACATAAATTTTACTTTTATAGCTATATTTATATAAAATCAAAGTATTTAAGACCAGTGAGTAAAGGCATTTGCTTGATGACCTGTGTTTGATCCCAGGGACCCACATAGTGGAAAGGAACAGACTCCACCAGTTTTTCTCTGACCTCCATGTGGCATAGGCTTTCCCGCTCCTTAGCTAGTAAATAAATGTCAAAGATTAAATTGCAGAAACATACCTTATTTTAGAGCTTATCTGGAAAAAACAAGCAAATGTACGATGGATTCCATTCGCTGAGTATTATTTTCTGCAGATTGCAGTTTTACTATATCTATTTGCAGGGGGAGCAAAGCGAATCATTGAGAAGGCAGTCTGGCTTGGCTCTGTTGATGGCTGAAACCCAGGGAGGTTGCTCAAGGACATCAGTAGCTTATACCTGGGAAAGCTCACTGGTGACAGATTAATCCCAGTCACCAGGCAGAGCCTGAGACACTCTCGTACGTCTTGTCTTTGGATTCTTTGGATTTCTCCTTCACAGCCTCTGGCTGCTGTGTATTTCAGATGATGCGGTGTTCAGCCACTTGTCTGCCCTCCATCAAAAAAGAATTTAGTGAGCACACTCTTTGCCTCTAATGGGTAACCCAGGAGCCATCCTTTATTTAGCGCTTTCGACTATACTCTTCAGAGTTCTCTGGGGTTTCTTAGAAGAGTGATCGGCCACAGAATGACCATCATTTGACAAGCAGTGTGGAGTTGTGGTTGACCTGCCAGATGGAGGGCTCGGAGAAGACTCCAGGCTTCGGACAAACTGTGGAAGAATATTTCAATGAGAACAACCACAAAAAAAGAAATAGGCAAACAATTTTCTTTCCTGTTAAAAAATGTTTGCTTTCAGAATAACACAAATTCCTCTACACTCTCACTTGGGAGATCTCCGTCACCAGGGAGTTACACGGAAAGAGACTCACACTTGACCATTTTGCCAGATGCTGGTCTGCCTCATGCTGTGTGAGGCCTCTGCAGAGAAAAGACACATGCACATCTACTTACTCCAGGTGAGGCATCCACCACAGGCTGAGCAAGGATTCTACCACAGTCCTAGCTGCGAATCAATGAGTTCTCGGGGAGATTCTTACAGGCTTGCAGGTGAGGCTTTGCTTACTGAAGTAGCTACAACTCAAGTGCAGCTGAATCACCAAAAAGCCCAGCCCCACACAGATGACAACTCACAAAAGCTGCAACTGAGGGGTTGTCCGCACAACCTACAGGCAGCTCTGTGGACCATGGCTGCTCACTCTTCTCCCCTCCTTCTGTTTGTATAACCCTGGGGAGGGACCTTCATGAGTTTTGTTAATTCAGCTTTCTGAGGCAGGAAGTCTGGTTACAGCTTGAGTCTCATGAGCTCCCTTCCTTCTGAGGGAAGGCTCCCCATTAGAGGGCTTCTCTATTCAGCATCCTGTCATAATCTAAGAATGCTATTTATTCTAACCTCTAGTGTGCTGTGCAGGGACATTTATCTCCTGAGTCATTACTTCCTGAAGTCTTTAAGCTACTCTGTCCTGGTCCTTACTGCACACACGGGTAAATATGGACCATGCTCAGAATTTTAGTCATGTGAATGACATGGTGAACTTCAGTCACCAACTCTAGGCCAGAGAACTCCTATAGACTTGGTATTCTTTCATTATTTTCTCTAGTTTTTCTTACAAAGTCATCTTCAAGTTCGACACATCCTAAGTAAACCCTAGGACAGTCCCAATGGGCTCATGCTCCACGCTGTTCCATTTCCCTGTGAGTGCCATACTTTTTTCTCTAGTTGTATGGCTATGTGAGCCTTCCAGTAAACTTTTGCATCTCCCCTTTGATACGTCACCATCCCAACCAGCCTCTCTGCTTCTAATTCACCACCAATTCCTGTTTTGTTTGTTTGTTTGTTGTTGTTTTGTTGTTTATAAGATCTTTGAAGGCTATTTTAGAAACCATTTACTCTGATCAAAGCCACCACTCTCTACTGTAGAAACCACAGCTCTGTGCACTCGCCATATCCTCTCCAAAGTTTCATGTTTTAAACAAAATGTTTCCCTTTGCCTAAGGGTTGCCATTGTATACAACAGTCAGGATGTCAAGTTCCAAGTATTCCAATGTCTCCTGAGATTTCACCCCCATCTGTTCCATCTCTGTCATCAACCAGTTTCCTGGATCCTGCTTTCCCTCATCTCTGAGACTGTTGCACCTAGTATCCCCCACCAAGAATAGGCCCCAGGGAATCTAGAGGTCAGGTGGCATTGGGGGGTGGAGACATCCATGTGGAGACAGGGGGTTAGGGAGGAGGTATGGGATATGGAACAGTAGGAGGGTGGATAGGGGGAGAAGAATATGGAGTGTAAAAAAATTAATTAATTTACCAACTAATTATTTTTTAAAAAGAATGTGCTTCTTTTCTATCCTTTCAGCTCCAGAAAGTCTCCTGAGACTCGCCAGACTCAGCTACATCCATCTGCTGCATGATCTACTTTTATAATTCTTCAGAGTCATGTTAATCAGAGTGAGAAATTTCCTGTGTCCTTACTGTTAAACATGTTTCAGATTCCTTATGATCCCACGTCTTTAACTAGACTTTATTCATTTCTTCCCTTATTAAATGGATCTTTTCAGCAATCTAAGAAGGTATATCGACATGTTGGAAGAGACCCAGATGTCATGGTCTGAATATGCTTTGTCCAGGGAGTGGCACTATTGGGAGGTGTGGACTTGTCGGAGAAGGTCTGTCACTGTGGGCGTGGGCTTTAAGACACTCACCCTATCTGCCTGGAAGTCAGTATTCTGCTAGCAGCCTTCAGATGAAGATGTAGAACTCTCAGCTCCTCCTGTACCATTCCTGCCTGGACACTGACATATTCCTGCCTTGATGATAATGAACTGAACCCCTGAACCTGTAAGCCAGGTCATGGCGTCCATTCACAGCAGTAAAACCCTAACTAAGGCCCAGAGTCGCATGGGAGCATTCAATTGCTGTGACCCACTGCTGTCACAGTTATCCCTTCCCTTCTAGAATCTCTATTCCTTGGGGATTAACATCTACAGACAGCACCCATTCCAGTTATCTCAGGGAGACTGGAAAGTTGGTGATTCTAATTTAGATACTAGCTGAGCGAGGAGGCCCTCTTAAATTATTAGCCTTTCGCTGCTGAATTGAAGTTTGGGTCTGAGCATCTCTGGCAATTGCTCAGTCATTCGGTGTTCTGCTGTGGCTCTGCTGGGTACCAGCTAGGAGTGCATGCCAGCCCTCTAGATGGGGTGGCATGTTCAGAGTTCAGCACACGGTACTCTGACACAATGTTTTGTTAGTGGGAACTAATGTTCCTTAGTGGGAAGTGGCACGCTGCTATTTAAAGCCCCACTTAAGAAACCAACACAACATGCCACTCCTTTCAGGGCACCACGACCCACCCCGCAGACAATGCTTCCACGGTGACATTTCCACCTGAGTGATTATGCCTTTGTCTGTAGCTTGGGGAAGTTTTCGGCTCACGCTGAAGCATTTTAAGAAGGAATTAAAAAGAATTTATCCAGCCTGTTAACTGATTACTCTGAGGGGAGAAATTGCTTTGGAAACATGGTTGAATTGCTTAGAAAACAAAGGCAGAAAACGAACCCACGGAGGCTGTGCAGATGCGGGTTGGGGTTGTTGCCTGCCTACATTCTGGTGGTTGGGTTGGAGTAAACACCTCCAATGGCCCAGCTTTGGGAGTGCACTTGGTGCTCACAGTGCACTCTCCTCAGAAGAAGTGCCCGAGTATAACAGAAGTTACCTGCAAATACATGCCTGATAGGTTGCTCTGTACCCACAAGAGGCCAAAGCTTATGACTATGCAGGCAACGACATGAAAGCAGGTTTTTCTCAAGGTAAGGCGGCTGAGTAGGGGTTGTCTGTCTGCAGCTTCCCAGTGGAGTCTTCCAAAAGCTAGACTCTGCCCTCAAACACATTACCTTTATTTAGTTGGACTTTCCCCTCTTCCTCCACATGCTTGTACCTTTCCCTCGAGAACCCAATAAATCAGACTCTACTCAAACAAAGTCAAGAAAAACCTCAGTCTGGTCCCATTGAGACCACCTCAAAGCACCATTCAGGCATGTCTTGGTATAAGTAACACACAAACTGAACTATACATCAGAGGGTGTTGAAAGGAGCCATGATAAATACAAGCAAAAGGACAGAAGGTGGAGGTGGGGGTCTGCAAGAAGCAACAGCCTACTGACTACACTCTGGTCATCTGGTCAACCTGGCCCTCAGGAGATACCCCAGCAAGTCTCCTGCACTCGAAGACCTGAAATCCATACTTCTCGGCAGGCAGAGGATTGGCTAGGGAAAGAAAATTAGGCAGAGCTGCTTTATGGTTCCAAATCTCTGTGTGTAGGCTGCAGAAAAGTCTATTTCTCTGAAAATATGGGACATGTAAGAAAAGGCTAACAGTGGCCACTTGGGATCGTCTTAGCAGAAGTATTTTCTCAGACTGAATCTGCACAAGAGGATCATTCATAAACTCTGGCAGATAGCAGGAAACTCCCATTCAAAGAAGTACCATAGGCTTTCACCATTAAAGATGATGAAAGAGTTAAAAGCAAATTAAGCATGGCCCCCTTTCCGGCCTTTGATGTCTTAGGTGTTTGAGGACCAACACTTCTTGCTGTATCAATGCCTGCAAGAAACTCCTACTAGAAACAAGCAGCTGTGCTTTGAAACATGTTGGTCATATATCTAAGCATATTATGAGCAAGTTAATTTTTACTTTCTTTGCAATGGAACATCATTGCTGGGTATTTTTCTGTTGTTCCTTTCTTACTCTGTTTCTCTTCAGGATCATGAACCTAGGAGAGACATTTAGAACTAACTTTGCAAAAAGGTGCTGTCTCTTGCCCTAAAAACAGCCTTATCCCCGGATTTTAGTCAACAATTACCCCAAGTTACAAAGGGTATGAACTATCAAAAGTTTTCATCTTAACTTGGATAGGGAAATATCTCACAAGACCCTGGATGAAGAGCCACAGGCAGTTACTAGTGTCTGTGAGATAGAGAATCTGTCTTCTACAGGGATTACAGAGGACGTGACTACATGTTATCTAATCTCAAATGGTCAGCCCTAAAACTGCATGTGCATGAGAACCACTAAACGGACACAGCTATATTTATAGATGAGTGATGTCTTATGCCCTGAAAGCATAGATGATTGGTCCTTCCCCTTTTACATACACAACCATTTCCTTGATCCTGAGTGATGATACAGATGAGGATGGCCCAACCCAGACACATACACCCTCTTATTTCCCTATCTTCTCAGAATGATCTGGGTGCCTAGCACCCTGTTCCATTCTTGCCTCACCACTGCCCTCTTTGTTCATGTCACTTCCTTCAGTGCCCACAAACATGGTACATTGCAGGCTCATTTTTCTTAAAATTATTTTAAAGATTGGTTCATTTTGTGTGTACATATGAGTACCTGGATGCATGAATACGCACTGCATGTGTGCCTGTGGATGATATAAAAGGGCATCGGATGGCATGAAGCTAGTTTAACAGGCCTCTGTGGGCTGCTGGGGATGGGGAGTCCTGGGAAAGTCTCCTGCATGGTCAGCCAGTGCCGTTGAGCCATATCTCCAGCCCCTTCTCCTTTTTATAAGTTATTAGATGTTTTCCTTACATGTAATGTTGTGAAGCCCACATGCTTAGTGTCTGTACCTTATTTTCTGTTCTCAACAACATCAGTAAAGTGGTGGGCATGTTCTTGGTCTTGTTGAGTTATGTCATGAATGCATAAACTCAGTACAGCCACTCACAAATGTAGCCACACCACTCAAATAGTTGAACTCCTAATAACCTTGTGGCTAACGTCTTATGGCATCATGATTGCTATTCCACTGGTAGCAACAGAAATGATCCTTCAAATATGGATAATCACAACCCATCACACTTAAGTGAATCAATAAAAGCAGCTTTATTATTGATCCCATCATTATCACATGGGATATAAAGAAATATTCATGTGTCACTCTCTTGCGCTTATCCAGATTCCTTCAGTGAAAAGTTATTAGGTGGCTCTGTCCCCAGTTATATGCAAGAAAAAGCAATAAAGTTTCTGCTCCCAGACTTTTATTATGAAATGAACACAGAGCCCACTGAAAATAAACAAAGATATTTTTGTCTCTGGCCACTTTGGATAATATGAGTTTGTGGACTCAGAAATTTGACAAAGCTGTAATTTTGTATGCTTTCCAGATATCTTAAGATAAAAAAAAATGTATCTTTTCCCCATGCTGTTTGACTCCAAATCAGCTCCATTTCTGCAGAAACAGCAGAGGAAAAGGCAGCATTATGGTCAACAGTGTGTTTAGGGGGTAGAGATTGCTGTTTTTCATTACACAAGGCACTTGGGGGTGCCTGAAGTATGAACGCTAACCAAGAGAAGCCAATTCCATTCTCACTCCCATTGATCTACAAGGAAAATAATTCCATAGAGAGGCTACTCTGGAGGAAATTACACTTCCAGAAGAGGTTGGTCACAGTATTTCCGAACAGCGCTATGAATATACGCACTGTTCCCAAGATGGGTGGACTCGCCTTGCTCAGTGTGCATAGGCTCAGAATCCGCCCAGACAGCCGAACTGCCTTGAAGCTTTATCACCTGGTCATGGTGTCTGCTTGTCTCTGTGAACATTTGCGAGCACACAACATTCACATTTTTGTGGATTTCACATGACCCAGATGGCTCATTATTTTTCCCATTAAAACTTCATTTCATAATTTAAGAAGTTGCCAATTGGAAAATGTTGTCTCTGACATTATTAAAATGCATTCGCTAACAAAGACAGTAACAGTTGAACACTAGGAGAACACATGAATGTTTGTATGTAATATAAATATAAAACTCAATGGATTCTTCAACCCTGAACAAAATTGCTCTAAGATAACTTAATAGAACTTAATTATACATTTAAAAATTTAGATCTACTCACTTTCTATGTGTGATTTTTATTTTGCTTTCTGTCTACATGCACGTATGTGTGTGTATGCACCATGTGTGTGCTGTGCAGGTCAGAAGAGGATGGTAAAAATCGCCCGATACTGGAACTGTAGGTGGTTGTGAGGTGCCATGTGGGTACTGAGAACCACACTTGGGTACTCGCAGAGATCAGCAAATGCTCTTACTCACTGAGCCACGGCTCCAGCTCTAAATTTCATTCTGTCCTAGTGAGTCAGAGCCTTCGGTAGCCTACCTGAAGACTTACCTTTAAGAACGTGTTGTGCAATGTGTTGGATTAGGATACAGTCATTGAAGTTTTTTTGTAATCTCCATTTCTGTATACCACATTGAAGCACAGAGCTAAACAGAGCTACAGACAAACGCCCCTTCCTTTCCCATGATGCATAAGGACCACACATTGACACAACTATCTGGAGAACTATCTGGTAAACTAGACATGTAACATGTAAGTAACATTCTGAGATCTACTGGGAGAAATCGGCACACCGCAAGGATAGGCTACGGGCTGCCCCGACTATCACTTTTGCAATAAAAAAACAGACTCTTAGTGATAACCCAAGTGACCTTCACCTCGACAATGAGCGCTTTATGATAGTGATAAATATAAAAATGTAACGACATAGCGCGATGGCATGAAAACTCTACACTAGCCAAGCAGGTTTGTTTTGTTTCTGTTTTTGTTATTCACAGAGGGGCAGGAACTAGCCATCTTGGATCTTTCAGACCAGGAGATAAAATAGAGAATGTCTTGTAGATCCTGTACCTTTATTTTATTTTTGTAACTACTTAAACTATATCCACTTAAAATAACCACGGAGTGCTAAATGCAGTTGATACAATGAGTAAAATAAGAAAGTGCAGCTGCCACTGGATGTGGCTCCTAGGCTGTGGCTCCCTGAACCCTGGCCCAGGTTTTCTCATGCATATGACTGAATGGGAATAAGTTCACATGTCTGAGGGGAAGGAATTAGAGCCTACTTTGCACATACTCCAGCGACAGAAACTCCAAATCGTGCAAATTAAGTACTACTTTAGTTTGCATTTGTGTATTTGTGTGGTCTAATAATAAATGCCCAAATCCATAATTGTGTGGCTCCCTGGTAGAAAAGAAGATAAATGGAGTCCCTGGGGTCTGGGAGGGTGGTGCCAGGGATGCGTTATTTATTATTCAACTAGACAAGAAGCCAAGGGTATTTACGGATTTTTCTGATACTTCACACGTGCTATAGATTAGCTTTTATTCACATTAAATGATTCATGCCAATTTAAAAGTTTGGTAGAGTAGTGCTTTACGGTGTTAGTGATGGTTTCGAGATAAATGACATCCAGTCGAACATTCAAAGTTCCACAAAACTAATAGTTTAGGTAGAAAAGATTCTTTTATGATTAAGTAGAGTTGGGGAAAAAACATGGGCCCCAACTCCTAGCTGAGCCTTTCCCTGGTGTTTCTGATGAGCACAGTAAACATCTGCCCCACCCCGCCTTGGACCACAGTCAGTCATTAGAATCCCCTGTGGGAAAGGTCTGCGGCTCCACCTCCCTCCGCTCTGGACTTTCACTGCACTGATTCAGTAAGAACTTTGAAATGCTGTGACTCTTTTTTTAAAAATGTGTTCTTTCTTTCTTCCTTCCTTCCTTCCTTCCTTTCTTTCTTTCTTCCTTCCTTCCTTCCTTCCTTTCTTTCTTTCTTTCTTTCTTTCTTT
>NW_022196897.1:157628896-157630240 GCF_008632895.1 Mastomys coucha | reverse complement strand
TTCCCCTCCCCCCTCCCCCCTACTCTTAAGCTCTAGAAACATTTTACGCTAGATCCTTTGGGTAAAGGAATAGCAAAGAAGACAGTGCCTTCCCTCAGTCCACAGAACAGCATCTGTGCTGATTCCAATCAGGGCTCACATTAACTTAAAGAGGCCGCTGTGCCTTTATCATCCCTGTATCTCTGTGCTGTGACATGCGTTCATAACTAGTGACATGAGCAGTCAAGGCAGGCTTTGTGGTTCAGAGGTGTTGGGGGACAGCCTGGACAGTGCACTTGATCAATGTCACCACCGGTGTCGAGAGCTGGTCATTACTCCCCAGCAGATTTATGGCCCAGGTCAAAGCCAATTACTTTCTCCTCCTCTCTAGCCCCAGCTGCAGAGGGTTTTCATCTTTTCCTTATGTTTTCTCTCTTGCTTCGGGCCTGGCCGCGGACCTGCAGAGAGTTTTCATCTTTTCCTTATGTTTTCTCTCTTGCTTCGGGCCTGGCTGCGGACCTCACTCGTGTTGCTGTTTGTGTGGTGAGCGTAATGACTATGATGACCGACATATTAGAAACTGTCAGATCACGACAGAGGAAGACGGTTATCCAACATGCAAACAACATGCAAACAACATGCAAACAACCCAAAGTACTGCCATCATCATCCACTCAGCTTTCCAATTTTTATAGCAGCCCTGTTAATGAATATTCACCTCCCATAATGCTGTCTGTTCCCGTCTCGACCATTTGGCTGCCAATGATTCATGCTAATTACATATAACCACATCTCCAAGGCATTTTATCAGTCTCAGCATTACAGTCTTAAGTTGCAAGTCCCCAGTACAGTGGCTACTGATCATGATCGTGCAGTGTGATCATCCTGTAAACTTTCCATGAGTGCGATATCTATGGTGCTCTAGGACCTGCAAAAGCTGTGGGCATGAATAGAATTGATCATATGAACCAACTGTCCTATGGATGAATGATTGGATGAACACTGGACATCTGGAAGTGGAAGCCAAGGGTGACCGTCTCTGGATCCAGACCCTTGTTGGTTATTGAAAATAGTTTCTTCTCTCACACAGTAATCCAGACCACAGTTTTCCCTCCCTCTGCTCCTCCCAGCACTGCCATCTCTCTTTTCTCCCAGATTCACTCTCTCCATTTCCCTTCAGAAAGGAGCAGACCTCTAAGAGATGGCAGCCGAACACAGCAAAACATGATACAGTAAGACAGGACGAAAGCCCTCGTACTGAGGCTAGACAAGGCCGCCCAGTAAGGGGGGAAGAGACAAGGCAGCCCAGTAAGGGGGAAGAGACAAGGCAGCCCAGTAAGGGGGGAAAGAGACAAGGCCGCCCAG
>NW_022196897.1:157627836-157628346 GCF_008632895.1 Mastomys coucha | reverse complement strand
CAGGCCGCCCAGTAAGGGGGAAAGAGACAAGGCCGCCCAGTAAGGGGGAAAGAGACCAGGCAGTCCAGTAAGGGGGGAAAGAGACAAGGCAGCCCAGTAAAGGGGGAAAGAGGCTAAAAAGCAGGCAAAAGATGTATTTTAATGAAATTTCTCCTTTTTCAAATTACATTTACTCATTTATTTGTGTATGTGTGGGGTGGATTGAGTATCTCATTCCTGGGATCTAGGAATGAACCCAGGTCTTGAAGTTGGGCTGCAAGCTGATTACCCACAAGCTGGACTCTTTTGTCTATGGAACCTTGCCATTGAGTCTGCTCTATGAATCTCTTTATGCATCATGAGCACATACACAATCATTTCCTTTGGAAACCCAAGTTTATTGCATATCTATGGATTTCTTGCTATGAGACAGCCAGTCTTGTTATGCTGTTGAAAAGCAGGGATCGATTGGAAGTCCTCATACATGTGAACCTCATTGTCAAGTAAGAGGGGGGGAAGAGGGGAGAGGGA
>NW_022196897.1:157605999-157627826 GCF_008632895.1 Mastomys coucha | reverse complement strand
GGAGGGGGAGGAGATGAGAGAGAGGCCATACACAAATGAAGCCAGTAAGATAGATTAGTAGGTAAAGGCGCTTGCTACCAAGGCTCATGATATCAGTTTGTTCTTCGGATCCATATGGGAGAACGGGAGAAGTAAAATTAATGTCATTTAAAAAAAAATCCATGGGAGACAGTATAGCTAAGTGGTTAGGGAAGGAGCTGTGTCTCAGAGGAGTTGAAGAAGGTAACTGAAAGTAATTAAAATACACTGTACAGAATTCCCAAACAACTAATTTTTTAAAATTATTTAAATAAATGAAAAGAGAAGTTGGGGTTACTGAATTCATGTGTAAAAGCCAGATGTTGCTTTTAATCCCTTTCATTTGTTTATGTGCATGCCTGTCTGTAGCCACATCCTCAAAAGGATCTGTGACCTCAATTAGGCAGACAGAGGACTCAAGAGTGCTCCAAGCAGAGGAAGATGCCCGCTCAGACAACCTCCCCTCTTCAGGATCAAGCAGCCATTCCAGCCTCTGCTTCTTGCTAGGAAGGAATTCATGCAGTTTATTTACAGTTCTCAGAGCCCATTTCCTAGCATGATTCGTTCTAACCCCTATAAAACTGACTGGGAGAGAGTTATCATCATCACAGGGCTTTACAGAGGAGAAATTGGGGTTCAGAGAAGCTAAATGGCTTACAGGGCATCATGTGTCTGTGCTAGCGCCAGAACCATCCCTAACTCATGACCCAGAATTTCACAACATTAAATGCTTTCAAATCAGTTTTGTGATTGACTCAGATCAACTCCAGCTGCGGGCACAGCCCTCACATAGCTGTCACTACAAAGCCAGGCTGAAGCTAGTCCCTGCCTGTCCCTTCCCTGTTCTCAATCCTTTTAATATTAGACTTACTTATCTATTTGTGTGTATGTGATAGAATATTATACTTCATCATTTACATGTGTAGAGGTCAGCGGGAGACTTGTAGGGTTGGTTCTCTCATCCGCTGCACGGGCTGCAGAGATAGCTGGAGGCCAGTTCTCTCATCCGCTGCACGGGCTGCAGAGATAGCTGGAGGCCATCGGGCCTGGTAGAAAGTGTCTTTACCCCAAGCCGCTCCAGTGCCCACTCGGTTCTACTCATTGTGTGTCTTCCAGGCCCAAGCATCTGACTCAGCTCTTCTCTAGTTTTCCACCCCAACAGTAGTGCTCACAAATCATGTGTTAGGGTACCCAAAGTAATTTAGAAACCTTTTTTCTTAAATACTATAGAGTCCCTGAACTGAATAGAGACGCGTGGGTCCCAGTGGGTAACTCCTGGGAAGCCATATAGATTTTTTAAAAAGCTTTTTTTAAAAAAAAATATTTATTTTATGTATATGAGTACACTGTTAATGTCTTCAGACACACCAGAAGAGGGTGCCAGATCCCATTACAGATGGTTGTGAGCCACCATGTGGTTTCTGGGATTTGAACTCAGGACCTCTGGAGGAGCAGTCAGTGCCCTTAATTGCTGAGCCATCTCTTCAGCCTGGAAGCCATATTTTAAGCAGTTTCTTGCAGGATGCTGAAGCTACCCTATGGGCTAGCCTTAGAAAACACCATACTTGAAGCTCTGAGTCATGACCTCCATCATTTCTCCCCAAATCCCTGAAGCCTGAAGGTGAGCACCCTTCAAACAGGTTCCTTTTGAAAGATGAACCATCCCCAGTCTCAGCAAACCAAGTGTCACATGTTTTCTCTCATTTGCCAGTAGTCCTGGAGTCTATAGAAATCTTCCATAGAGTTTTATAGGGAATCATCTATGTGTAGATGTGCAACTGTCTAGGGAACAGAGGGCTTGATGAGAAGCAGGACAAGGAAGCAGTAAGAATGGGGGAGAGTGTTCAAAGTATAGCCTATATTTAAAAATGCCTGATATGACCCAATGTAATGCAATAAAGTTGAACTGAAAGTTAAGACAAGGGCCAGCCAGCATCATGATGGTCCAGCTTGCTGGAAAATCTGACAACAAGTGCATGTGTGTTCACCTCAGGGACACGTTTAGGAAGAGGTGAGAACTGACCCTTCCAAACTGTCCACTGACCTCAACATGTATGCCTTGGTATGTGTGCTGGACATACACACACACACACACACACACACACACACACACCTTTTTGTTCAGCAAGAAAAAGGCCCTTTAGTAATAGCTTGCAAGGATGTCCTATCTTGTACTGAGTTCTAGAAACAAACCATTTTATGCAAAGTAACTACAGAATAAGGCACAAGGGAAGGATGGTCACCAAACAACTTGTTCCTCTTTATCAGGAACAGGCTGGAATAGGCTCAGCTTCATATGCCTGTAACAGAATTGAAGGGGAATGTGACTCACGCCCTTTACCAGTCATCTACCTTGAGAAGTCAATACTTCATGAGAGTTCAATGGAGTGTGTGTGTGTGTGTGTGTGTGTGTGTGTGTGTGGAGTGTGGTGTGTGTGTGGAGTGTATGTATATTTGTATGTTTGTGTGTATGTAGCATGTATGTATGTGTAGTATGTGCATGTGTGTAGCATGTGTGTGTGTATAGCATGAGTATGTGTATAGCACCTATGTATATGTATGTTTGTGTGTGGTATATGTATGTGTGTACCATTTGTGTGCATGTGTGTTTGTGTGTGTGAGTGTAGTGTATGTGTATCTTTCTATGTGTATTCCTTTGTTTTTGTCTATATGAGTGTGTGGGGGTATCATTCTCTCTTTGATTGATGGCTGAGGGATGGTACTTCGAATGAGCCTGTCAGACTCGAATACAACTATCTCTGTGCTTAACTCACAAGCTAAGGACAGAATACTTTCCAGTGGGAGAAGAGGAAGAAGCTGTCAGGGATTTTAACTCTTTGAGTATAAGAGAGAGGCCTGTGGACATGAGAGCCCCTTATGCCTCAGGCTCTGGAAGTAGTCTCGAACGCTGGCTCCCTTGAGCTGCTTGTTCTAGAAAGTGAGTTCAGGCCGGTTCCCAGAGACTGTGAACGTAACTGGGTCTGTGCCGCAGGAGAAGCTGCCCCCAGGACCTCAGGCCCATTCTGTTCTCCTCCATTCTTGCCCAGCTCTGCAGCTTTGGACCTGTCACCTCTTCATCCTCATCACAACTCTATCTCCATCTGTGAGGAAAGACAGACTCAAGCACACCCAGAGCTCTCAAACCCCGTTCTAGAATCTTCCATAGACCATCACTCCATCTGTGAGGAAAGACAGACAGAAGCACACCAAGAGCTCTCAAATCCCGTTCTAGAATCTTCCATAGACCATCACTCCATCTGTGAGGAAAGACAGACAGAAGCACACCCAGAGCTCTCAAACCCCGCTCTAGAATCTTCCATAGACCACCAGGCTGGCCATGCTTCTTGCCCAGAAAGAACAAGTCTTACCTAAGCCCTGGCTGCTGGTTAGTGATCAACTCCTGTGAGTGTCCCAGAACCCTGTGGGGAGGGGAACATGGGACAGACCAAAACGTGACACTCTGGCAGAGATCCTGTGTACATGCTTAAGCATTTCTGACTCTTAATGTGCGTCATAATCCCACGTTCACACTAATACAACTTAACTCTTAGTTAATATACATCACAGTCCCACGTTCACACTAATACAACTTAACTGTATTCTATTTTTACCTTTGCGGTTCATGAGGCAACAGTGTCAGTTGGTGTGTGTATACTGGAGACTTAGAATAAACACCTTTGCTGTAGTAAGGAGTCTGAGCCTGCCATCCTTGGGGTGATCGGTCCATGATATCCCCGTCACCTATGGAAGCATGCCCACATGTTCCATGAGTTTTTCCTGCTGCATATATTACTGCCACCTCATAAAGAGAAGGCAGCGATGGACCAAAGAAGCGACTTGACCCAAGTCAGACACTGTGACCCAATGGGTATGTTGTGTTTGCTCACAGGAGCACAGGCAAGCGCAAGTAACAGGACTGTGAGTTACTTGGGCAGCTCTATCATCAAAACACTCTCTAAGGCATGAGTGACAACAGCTCCCAACCCAAACTGTGTCTCTGGAGTCCCTTAGTCAGTCACATACATTCTATCTACTGGCAATAAAGACCACATGAAGAGAGCACAGGATTATTACACAGAGCTATAGGGGCAGGTCATTGAATTACTATAGGCTCAAAGGAGGGTCCAATGACATCTTCCTCCTGTGAAGATGGCTGACAGAGTGGTCCTTTGGAGGTCTCATGAGGGTGTTCCTAGCTACTTAGATTTCAGGATAGTGGCTACCACACCTTGCTTTAACATTAGCATTCTTCCAAGTCCCAATTACTCTTGCTCATTCAAGAGTAATTTCATATACCCACAGGAGCCATCTGACAGAAGCCAACTCTGTCAGGTTGTAGTTTATTATTTTTAGAATATGAATCATTCATAAACTTTATTAATTTGACCAAGATCCAGTAGCACAGTAGGAAAAGCAAGAAAGCTTTTCAGACCCACAGTCTAAAGACAGGCAGGACTACTCTGGGATCTGGGTGACAGCTCTTGCTGTACAGGAATTTTCTGGTCTATTTCTGGTCAGCCATGTGGACCACAGAGTGGCCTCCCTCCTCTGATATCCTCTTATTGACTTATGTCTGGACCAGTGTTTACAGAACTCTTAATTTGTCTTCTAGCTTTTGGATGTAGGATGGGGGATTACATTGGGGGGGGACCCATTTTCATCAGCCTCCGTTTATCTTCATTCAGAACCCCATCCAGCCTGGAAGTTCTGAGGCGGGTGGAGTAATCCTCAGAGCAGTCAAATCTCGAGCACACGGCAGCGCTCACCACAGAAGTGGGCAGCTCCAGCCAGGCAGAGGCAGGAGATAAGTCAGAAACCGACATTTATTTATGACAATAGGAGAAAGACAGCTCAGATTTGTTATTTTTTTAAAAGCCCTTTAGAAATGTGTGACAATGTCTTTTGTGAGCATTTGGTATGAGAATGTGGGCATGCCGCTGCATGGGGACCCTGAGCTTCTGTCTCAGCTGCATTTGGTAAGGCTGAGTCAGAGAGCTTAAGCAGAAATCATTGTGCGAGAGGTGGCTGGCACAGCTGAAAGGACTCTGGCACCTGGAGGAGAGAGTCTCCCACTCAAAGGACATTTTCTGTCCCCTCGCTATCATAAATATACACAGGCTTTGAAACCGGGGATAATCTGCAGAATTTCACAATGACAAAGAGACAGCTTTCTCCTAGGGCTGTGCACTGAAAGGGCTCCAGCATTTTAACACAGATTTGTTCTCTTGCAAAACAAGTAATTGCCGTGCCTAGATTGCCTTCTTCCTGCCATTTTTCTGTATGCTTGTTTAAACTTTCTGATGAATACTTTTATAAACATTTGAATTTGGGAGATTATCCACAAAGCAGCTTTGTGCCTACAGTCTGTGCCTTGCTCCCATTTGGGGAGAATACCAAGTCACATAGATGGAGGTTTTCAGAAGTTCCTGTCTAAGCAGTCCCCAGATGTCAAACCACAGGTACAGGATGCCATTCAGGTGTGGCAGAGTATGCATCTGCAAGCCTGGCAGCTGGGTGGCTGAGGTACCGCATCCTTCTGTCTGAGGCCAGTCTGAGCTATCCAGGGAGACTCTGCCAAATTGATGAAATACCATGGAACGTGGCAGAGGGAGGCTCACAAGAAAGACTAAATCCTGATTTTTTTAAAAGAAAGAAAGAATGGAAACTTTCAAGCTACAGGTAGCTAATAAGTGCAGTTTGGCCAGGTGGTGGTGGCACGTGCCTTTAATCCCAGCACTTGGGAGGCAGAGGCAGGCAGATTTCTGAGTTTGAGGCCAGCCTGGCCTACAGAGTGAGTTCCAGGACAGCTAAGGCTATACAGAGAAACCCTGTCCTCCTCCCACCCCCACCCCCCCAAAAAAAACCAAACCAAAATAAAACAAAGAAGTGCAATTTGTAAAACTGCCCCATGTTCATCGGTGCTAAGAAAGACCAAGCAACCTACAGAATTACAACAAAGTGCAAGAAGAGGGAGAGAGAGCTGTATTTTCACACCAGGGACTAAAAAACAAACCATCACGTCAAGGTTGATATGACTTCTTTTCTCTTTAAGACCTCTATTATTTTTATGTTCATGTGTGAACACACATAAGTGCAGTGTCCAGGATGGCCAGAAGAGGGCACTAGATCTCATAGAGCTGGGGTACAAGGCTGTTGTTAGTTTACATAATTGCTGGGAACACATCACTGGTCCCCAGAAAATAACAAGAGCTCTCTACAGCTGAGCTCTCTCCAGCTGGGATGGCATAGTTCTTAATGCCATCGTGCAATCCATTTGTCCAAACTTTCTCCGAAAAATAAGAAAACTTATTTTCTAAACTGATGAAGAACTTAGTAGCAGGTTCCCTATAAGACTCTTGTTGGGAGTTCAGATGTGTTTAGAAAAGGCGATGTGCTAGATGCTGTAGGAAGAATAAATAGCTAGTCATCCTGCAGGTGTGTGGACCCAGATGCATCATCTATTCTGTTCAAAGGAGTTGCTGTGGTGCACAGCGTCAGGTCCAAGGTGCACAGTCTGCTGGATACCAAACCCCTGCAAAGCCCTTCCAGTCTTTTCTTAAATGGGGAAGCATTTTCTTTTTATCTAAGGTATACTAATTTGTACCATCATCAAGGAGCAGGAGTAACTATGGAGACAATCAGTAGAAACCATTTTCATCAGAGTCCATCAATACTTTGATGTTTTGCCAATCAAGTTAACATTATGCTGCTGTTTATGAAGAGGTAGGTGTGTGTGTGTGTGTGTGTGTGTGTGTGTGTGTGTGTGTGTGTGTGTGTGTGAAATATAGTGTTTAAGATACACAGAGATATCCCATATTTTATGCCTGCTGATTTTTTTCAGGAAAACAATTTTTCTTACGATAACATTAAAAGAGAAAATTTTGGAATTAAACTTATCTGTAATGTTTATCAATATTATGAAAATCCCTAAGTAGTTTCCATTTTCAAATCTTTTCCTCTGATGAAATTATCTTCACTGATTGTCAAAGCATTAAATACCGATGTGGCACTGGACGCGCGTGGTGTCTACAAAACATAGGTGGACAACAAGAAGTAGCATGCTAGCTGGGGGTGGGTGGGTGGAAGGAGTCCCACCTGTCCCATTTCCACAAGTAGCTGCAGTCCCCAGTCTGTGCAATATTCAGCCATTCAACATAACTCCTTGTATGACTGCAATAAATAGTTTAGAATTTAAAAAAACGTCAAAATACAGGTATGGGAATTTGTGAGTTTACCTTTGCTTACAATCAGTGTACACTTTTAAAAAGAGTTGTCCTGTCTACAGAGAAGACTTTGGGACTTCTGGCCAGTCTTAACTTCCTCCATCTCATTACTGAAGGGAGAAGAAAGCCATACCTGGTCTGAGGAAGCAATTACTGCATCACTGTGAATTGACCATGAGGCCATAGACCCTGTTAAGACAGAAGTAAACAAAGCAACAAAACTCCTGTAATTGTCTTTGAAAAAATAAAATCTAGTGAACATTCCCAGCAATGAACAGCGTTGTTTTGGTTTCATATATTCATCCATTTCTCCCAAGAATTTTGAGGAAATGCAGAAGCAACTCATGGAATTGTGCTTGCTTGCTTCATTTAGTTGTTATCATGGGGTCCCCTGGTGTCCAAATGAGATTGTCCTTGTCCCGTGAGTGTGCACTGAAAGTCTCCCTCTTCCCTCTTACGACGGAAGGGGAAAGAAAGCGTCTTTCTCAAACTGCCCTGCATCCCTCAGCCTCTACTTTGCTCAGCTGTGAGATATCTCGGCAAGGGTGCTGACGCCCAAGGTCTTACAGCATCTCCGGCCTCCTCTGGAGTTCTCCTGTGCATCTCCATATTGTCCCATGGTGAGTTAAGTCATTCTTTGTCAAGATAATTGTGTTGGTAAAGGTTTGATGTAGCTATTTAAGGCTAAAAGGACATATTTACTTTGTCACATAAAGTAGGTGGGACAGCTTTCCCCAGCAACAGTCTACTAATCAAATTGTTTCTCTCTTCACTAAGAGCATGTAGAGAGTTGTTGGTGCTCCTTTATCAGTAAAAAGGTTTAACCCTTTATCCTACCCGAGGCATAAGAATCGGAAGAGGGGTGGGGGTGTGGAGGGGCGTAAGGATTTGCCACAGAGCAGACAGGGAAGTGTCTTCCTTCAGAGATTAATTTAATAGGAACTAGGCCTTCCCAAGTCCCCCTTCCTTTCTCTTCCCTTCCCTCCATCCTCTTAGTCTGCCTAATGAGGCTTTATTAGAGCTGGCAGAAGGAGAGTGGAGGCTTTTACCTGGAACATAGATTAATGGCTGCTGAATACGAAAGGAAACCTTTTAGTTCATAGCAACCCCGGACTCTTCATTAGGGGGACACAACTGGCTAAATTGGCTTGCGGATGATAGAATCTCTGGTGTTGGGGTAAAAAATGTGAAAGGCGGCACATTGCCTGTGAAGAGCTAGGCGTTGGCACCCGTGGCCATCTTTCTAGCTGTTTATGTTCTCTGTTCTCTATATTTATTACACAGGATCTGTGAAATGTTCGTGAGATGAGAAAGCAAGAGCAAATACTGGAGAAGGCACCCTTACATACCTGAGACATGCACTAGCCAGTACCTGCGGGGTGTGCCCAGGTCACAGTGAGAAAACGGACCTGCTGGGTTGAATGAGTGCCCAGAACTTCCTAGAGATCTTTGTGACCCTGGAAGGAAGAACTATCTAGGAGGCATCCTTTAGATTAGGTCTACACTTTAGATTTATAAATATGTAAATCATCAATGATGACTTACAACATTTTAAACTCACTCAACTGAGAGTGGATGCATGAGAAGTGCTGATGGGCTGGCTCTTGAACACACTGCAGGTCCAGAATTTCTCTGTTCAGATATTCATGCATAGTGCCTTTGCAATAAATACAGGGAACACAGACAGATGGTTGACAGCCACTCAATGTCGCTCCTCAGTGTTCTCTTCACAGGTAATGTGCTGCCTTTCATGTATTTTATACAACTACCTGAGATGCTAACATCTTCAAACCAACTTCAGAGCCTGCCTCTAGGTGTTCATCGCATGTTCAAACACAAGCCTGAGGAGGATGTTGTACGTGCGAACCAAATCTTTTCCAATGACTCCACAAGGCTCTTAGAGTTTGTAGTTGGAATAACGTGGACTGACTTCCTGAACTATATCGGCTATGGTCTAAACTGAGACTACTGCTTCAGGTTCAGTGTGGCACGGTGTAGACCACACACACAGTGGCTAGAGAGATGGCTCAGTGTTGAGGGCACTTGCTGCAAAGCAAGGGGGGTCTGAATTCAAATCCCAGCATCCACCTAAAAAGATCCAGGTATGGCAATGCGCATCTGCAATGTCAGAGTGTGTGAGACAGAGTCAGCAAGATGACTGAGGCTTACTGAGTGTAGGCCCAGTTCTGGGGTCATCAGCAAGAGGCTCTGTCTCAAAGAACAAAGTAGAGAGCCACAGAGGAAGACACTTCACATACTACATGTACACACACATAGATAGCACACACACACACACACAGTCCCACCCACATATATAAGAAGATAAAAATGATTGTATTAAGACAATAGCAGTATCACACTGTACATTTCTTCTCTAAGTTCTCCTCCACCCTGCAACAGAATGAGCTAAGAGGAGAACTTATTTTCATGGCAAATCTATCCCTGGAACTAATTTTCACCCAAAGAAAGAAAGAAAGATAGAAAGAAAGAGGAAGGAAGAAGATCAAGATAGAAACAAAGGAAGAAAGAACCAAAAAGAACAAAAGAAAGAAAAACAAGAAAGAAAGAGAGAGAGAGAGAGAAAGGAAAAACATGAAAGGAAGGAAGGAAGAAAATGAAGAGAGAAAGGAAGAGAAAAGGAACAGAAAGAAAGGAAGAAAGGCAAGTGTCTCTGTGTGCACCTAGTGGCCTTCTGCACGCTCCAGTTGGTTCAGCTTGCACACATTCCAGCTATCAATCAAAAGTGATTCCTTCCCACTTTCTAAAGTAACTTTGTTTTGAGAGACTTTCTAAAGTAGCATGGATAAATTGATTTCTGCGTTCTTTTGGTGTTCAAGCAGATATGTACATGTTGCCTAACAGAGTGCCTGCTTTGAGGGATGGGTAAAGATGACTTCCAGTTTAAGCATCTATACAGAGACAAGAAGCCTACTGCTGTTCTGTGAGGGTGACATAAATTAATGTTCAAAGCTGTTGGAAAATTAAATTCCTGGTTTATGCTATGTATTTAAAGTGTGATGTTTATCACCAAAACGTACGGCTGGCTTTATTGTGGGTTGAAATATGAAAGCATTCCAAACTATAAATAGAGATAATGAATTTATAGCTTCTATAGCGGCAGACTTTACTCTGAGTTTCCCTTGATGATGGTGAGACTGTTTGAGATGAGAAATATGCTGATTAATTAAATGTTAGAATGAATATAGATTTGAAGGTTTGTGACTCAGAAAGTTGTAGATGAATCCTGTCCATTAGATTTAAGATTATGATGTTTAGGTGGCTTGGGAATGGCGCCTTACAGATGGAGCTAGCAGAGATCAGAGCATGCCAGACTCCATCTGAAGGCCTGATGAGAGGATTAGAGTGGCGTTTGAGGTTTGTAACTTCCTGGCTCCAATCTCCACGTGTAGCACAAACCCTGCACTCCAAGGATCTGTCTGTCTGTATGTCTGTCGGTCTGTATGTATATATGTATGTATGTCATGTGGTGTGTGTGTGTCTGTCTCTGTCTCTGTGTCTCTCTTGTCTCTGTCTCTCTGTCTCTGTCTCTCTGTCTCTGTCTCTCTCTCTTGTTCTCTTTATCTCTCTAATTTATCCACTCTTGGCTTTCTTATACCCTCTGTCTTATCCACATAATCACACATTCTTTAGCTCCCCCTCTCCCATGCATGTCTTCCGTGGTATATTTCTCAAGGATTACTGTTACAAATCCTTAATTCCTTCCTTCCTTCTGCCCACACTCCAGCATGTAAAGTGTTCTAAGTATGTTTTCAACTTTACATAACTGAGAGGAAACTTACTGCTGTTCATTGGAGAGCCTCTTGTGTGATGCGTGCTTGTATCTCAGGATGTTGCCTACAAAGACAAGTGGGTTTAGTCTTAGTTTCCTTGCCTCTCAGTGAGGTGGTAGGAAAGGATGCATTAGCTGATGGATGCCTGGCTCAGACACCTGCAGCATCCGCAAGCATCCCAAGCTCTTCATGCCTTCCAGCTTCGCTAGACAGCTGTGTGTCCTTGCCATACTCTGAATCAACATCTCTTCTCATTCAACACTCTATAATCTGTGTTTCACATGGCCACAAAGTAACTCAAGAAGACAGCTTCACTTCTGCTTTACTCCAACTTGTTCCTCACATAACTAACATTGTGGCCACTTGGTTTGTTTTTCATGCTTTTCTTGGAATGCTATGGGAGTAAGAGTCAGCTGACTCAGCACACTGTAGATCAGGGAAGTGGCTTCGAGTAGAAAGCTGGGACCTAAATAGCCAAGGGCAATGAACAGCAGAGGCCCACAGCCATCCATCTCCTCAACCAGATTATTGCATGGGGGGTTGTGCGAGGCATGGGTTTCCCTTGAAATTTCTATGATGTCTGTGCATTACTTGTAGTAAAGAGTCTTACCCAGGCACTACTTTTTTTTTCATTCTACTTTCCGGTATTTTTTGGGGAAGCTACCACATTTGAAGTTTATTTTAATATGCTATACAATGGTCAGATGTATGGCCACTTTTATAAAAATTCTGTCCATCAAATGTATTGCTTGTTTCCAATCCCAGAGCAATGGATTTGAAAGATGGAGGAAGGTCATAGGAAGGGATGTGAAGGGACTGAGAGACCGAGACTGTGAAATGGAGATGAGGGAGGAAAGGGGGCAAGGTAGATGAATGGTGGGCACAGAAAACTTCAGGAGTGGAATTTGAATAGAACATCTTTTTGAGTCTTGGCGGCATGACTTCACTTGATGCAAAGTTAGGGAAATGAGTTCTCAATTTGTTCATTTCCCCAGCTACATAGTGGGTCCATTGTCATACCCAATAAGGATACTGGTCACATAAAACAGTATGATATCTGAACCATAGATGATGTGGTTGTCCTAAATTTGAGCAAATGATAACCTTAGTTGTAAGTGGGTCTTTGTGTCACTCAAAAGTAATCCAGGGTAACTGTGCCCCTGTAGAGCATTCTTGACTTTGTTACAGGTGCATTTATAGTGATTACACCTCAGAGTCATAGATGCACAGGAGGTAAAGCTCGCCTCCTTAAGCAGCAAAAACAGTTTGCTCACAAAGGATCCAGAGGTAGAGAGAGTCTTACTCATTTGTGCTTTAACACTTTTGTACTAGAATACTTATCCAGTTATGGTTTGATGCTGCAATATCCTGCAATAGTTAAGTATCCTGCAGCTGAAGAATGAGAACACATTTTGAATTTATGGATCCTCTTTATACACTAAGAATATTGTTGTAAATAAATATGGGACTGTGAAGTGATCTCAGATATGAGGAGGTTCTTAAAGTATGGATTTTCTCTCATTTGTGCTAAGACCAGTCATGTATGCACACACATACATGCACACACACACACAAACAAGAGAGAGAGAGAAGAGAGAGAGACAGAGAGAGCGACAGAGAGAGAGAAGAGAAATATCAATAATATTTACAAGGAATAAAGAGACCAGATATAAAAAATAAATTAGTAAAAATGAATATTATGACATATTCTTTGGTGTTGTTTAAAATTTGTATAATGTTTCTTTGACTGCTAAACTAGCACTCCACAAAAATAGATAAAACATCTGAACTATAAACAAAGAGCTCAAGAAAACAATTATTTTTGGTTGACTCTGGGGAAATATTAAATCAAATTTATCAACGTAATGATACAGATATTTATTATATTATAGAACCATTGAATCAGCAGCCTCCCTCCCTCTCCCCCTCCTTCCCTCCCTCCCTCCCTCCCTCCCTCCCTCCCTCCCTCCCTCCCTCCGTCCCTTCCTCTCTCAAAGCTCACCTGAGCCAGTACCTGAAGCTACTCACTCCCTCACTCTAACACTTATTGTCATGAGGAGGCAGTCAGCTGAGATCTGCACAGTAGTAATTGCTCAGAGAGCTGCAACAAAGGCTCTGATCATTGTGGACTCACCAGCCATTCCCAGCTTCAGCTTCTGCAATACATTTAAATCCTTAGGTTCTTTTTAAAGTTATTTTCTTTTTTATCCTTAGGTTCTTACAGGTGAGGGGACTGACCATCCCATTCCCGGCAGATCAGCCATGAGGAATGTCTGGGAGGCAGTCATGGAGGGAATGAGCTAACATCCTTTGGTCCTGGGTGGTAACTTCAGCAAGAAATGGAACCTATGTGCCAGATGCAGGCTCTCTTCCTTTAGGACATTTTGATCAATTAGTTACACAAAACCAAACCAAATATTTCCAACATTCATGAACGATTATCAAGCTTGAATACATGAATTTGCAAATTGTGAACTGTTGAAAATACCTACAGTATTAATTAGCTGTCAAGTATATGCTATCTTTAATGGAAAGCTAGTTACTTCATAGCATGCTTTATACAAGAAAGACTCTTAATCCATTTCCAATTGATTCTACTACCCCAGTCAGATTTAAAGAATGTAAATGTCTATTCAGTGTCTTTCTTTGTCTACATGGGAAGTTGTCACCATTGGCTGTCACCTGACACCTCCTCTTGCCTTCAGGTTCCTATCAAACAGATTACTTGACATGATGGAGGATATTTTACAAATACTTCATTTGGTTTTTGTATTACTTACTTTTCTCATTGCTGTTGCCAGATATCTGACAAAGATTAATATAAAAACAAGTGTTTATTTCTGCTCACAGTTTCAGTGAGCAATCCTCCTGGCAGAGAAGTTGCGGGGCATCTACATCTGCAGTTTGGAAGCAGAAGGGGGATTAACACTGGTACTCAGTTAACTTTTTTCAGTCTGGGCCCCCCCCAGCCCAAGGGATGGTGCAGCCCACAGTTAGGATGGGTCTCCCTTCCCTCCTCAGTTAACCTCTCTGAAGAGACCCTCAAAAGACAGGTGTGACAGTATGTGCCCTGGGCTATCTAAACCCAGTCAAGTTGATTGCTGAGGTAGTTCGAATGGGAATGTCCCCCAAGGGTTCATACATCTGAATACTTGGCTCACCTGTGAGTGGAATTGTGAGGGAAGGATTTGATGATGCAGCCTTGTTGGAGGTGTGTCACTGGGAGCATGTTTTAAGGTTTCAAGAGCTCACCCCAATTGACATTAGCTTTTTGTGTCCTAATATTTGAGCACTGAGTTGATGCTCCAGCACCTGAGCCAGCACTTGATGCTTTCTGCCTGCTGCACATTCCCCACCATGATGGTCATGCTGTCTTAGTTAGGATTTTATTGTTGGGAAGAGACACTGTAACCATGGCAATTCTTATAAAGAACATGTAATTGGAGCAGGCTCACCACTCAAAGGTTTAGTCTATTATCATAGCAGGAATCATAGGCAGGCATGGTGCTGGAGGTGTAGTCAAGAGGTCTATATCTGGATCCTCGTACAGCAGAGAGAGTGAGTGGTACTGAGCCTGGCTTGAGCATCTGAAAACCTCAAGACCCACCTCCAGTGACGTACTTCCTCCAACAAGGCCACAGCTACCCCATCAAGGCAGCACCTCATGACAGTTCCACTTATTCTGAGTTTATGGGGGCCGTTTTCCGTCTGACTACCAGAGTCACAGAGTCTAACTCTGAAATCATGAGCCCTAAGTTAAATGCTTCCACTTATACGTTACCTTGGTCATGGTATTTCATCAAAACAACACAAAAGTAGCTAAGACATCTCCGAGTATTAAGTGAGACATAATCATGTTGCCTCCTTCTCAGGATTTCTTCATACCCAATTTTCTTGGACGGATGTCAGTTCTTTCTTTTCCTGCTCGATATACACTGGCGACCTCATTCTCATGCACCTACCCTGACACCCACTGTCTGCTTAATTCCTCAACTGCACCTTTAAATCAAGTCAACCCCAGGGACAACAGCATGTCCTGTGCATGCATCAAAAACTCCCCAGTTTGTGAACTCCACAGCCCTTAATCCCCAGGCACAAAAAGAGCAGCTTCATTGTTTAATGCATTTGCACATTCACACCACTTCCTTCACACCGTGCCCTACAGTAGTGGTTGTCATGGGTCATTCTAGTTACTCAAGAAACAACATGGGGGCTGGAGGGGGAGCTCAGTTGTGAAGAATGCTTGCTGACACCGAAGAGGATTGAAGTTCAGTTCCCAGCACCCAGACTAGGCAGCTCACAATAGCTTGTAACTCCAGCTCCAGGGGTAGGGAAAGGTCTGCACTGTGTCCTCTGTAGGCACCTTCACACATGTGATGATGTGTGGTATATATATATTTATGTGTGTGTGTGTAAGCACACACACACACACACATATGCAAATATTACACCTAGTTTTCACAAGGAAACAATGTGCATATCAGACTTCATTCCTTTCAGAAAAATAATCATCTCCAAGGTTTTCTGATTATTGGGATTGCCTGTCATGTGTGCTCAGTAAACATTCTAAAATTTTAATTCCGAAAACCTGAGGTTCTATGGAGACTCTTCCACGTAAATGGGAATTGTGTGATTCGCGGGATCTTAGTAGGTTGCGCTATGCCAGCATCTTTCTTCAATCAAATTCCTAGAGAAGCCTCGCGTGTTCTGGTTTCTCTCGAATCCATTTATTTTTCCAGGCCAGCTTGGAACGTGACATCATGGTCCTACTTCATTGCCTCTGACGCTGCGCTGCGCTTCTCCCCTAATGAGTCTTTTGCAATGTGCCCCTGCAGGCCACCTCTGACGCAAACCTGTCTTCTCCTGACGCCACCCCCACACTGTCCTTTCATCTGACTAACCTCCACAGCGCCATGGGATACGAGCTTCTTTATGAACTATATCTAAAAGTGCATAGTGATTTTCCCACTGCAGAATAACTGCTTTATTTAAGACAACACTTTCACTGTCACCCAGTGAGGCTGCCCTGTGGCACGCTGCTGACCTCTGTCATCATATCTGAAGCCTGAGTTCCTTCCATTTCTAGGAACTACCCCAGAGTCCGGCATGTGTGACACACTTGCCACACATGTGGACTGAACCAGTTGCACTGTGGATTGGATTAATGCCGTGCAGAACCGTTGGTGGTGGTTTTGATACGTTGGCTATGAATACAGACTACCGTTAAAAATGTAAAGGAGGCCGGGCAGTGGTGGCACACGCCTTTAATCCCAGCACTTGGGAGGCAGAGGCAGGTGGATTTCTGAGTCCGAGGCCAGCCTGGTCTACAGAGTGAGTTCCAGGACAGCCAGGGCAATACAGAGAAACCCTGTCTTGAAAAACCAAAAAGAAAAAGAAAAAAAAAACCCAAAAACAAAAATCACACAAAAAATAACAACAACAACAACAACAACAACAAAAAATGTAAAGGAGAAGTTTGAAACTGTAGGCATTTAGATGTCACAAACAGAAATACCAAATGCTTTGGGATTACCCTGTATGGGCCCCATGTCAGAGGATAAAAGAGCAACCCTCAGATAGCACGGGGTCTGCTTAATCTTGCCTATAAAGAGCTTTTGACACTTCTGGGAAGGGCACATAGAGCAGATTCACAAATTTGTTTTCTGTAATGATAATTGCTATTAAAATTAATCAAACATGCTATGTAAATGCTCCTTAAACATATTTAGATTTTGAAAATTGCCATTAAACAGATGAGAGCATAATGGGACTGCACTTTCCTGTAATTGTCATTAGCACAACTAATTGTTTGTGTTCGTTTAGACTCCGAGTGGCTGACTACTCTCTGGTAGTGCAGTCATTTTTGCTGAGAGCAGGAAAAGACATTTGGGAAAATTGGATGAAGAAACAGGTGAGCTAAGAAAATCACATATTCTAAGTTTAAAAATGATACAAAACAAATTAGAAAAGTTCCTTCCATGGGATGCATGTCCAAATACGTTTTATGAGATCAAAATTGTTCTAGTGACAAAACTTGAGTCTGGTCGCTATAATAGACATTCCCGCAAAATTCTGAATACAGCACAGGTCAACCTAATACAAGAGAGTGTCAACTACTTGCCGTGAACATCTGAAGTTTCTGCCCCAGGTACATGTTTGGGGTTACACACAACAATTAGTTAGCATGATGTATCTTATAAACAAAACAAAAGATAAAATACCCAATCCCTTGAATAGACATGAAAAAGCATTTTGCTGAGTTAAATATCCATTCACCATCTACAATATACTCTGTACAAAAAACACGCAGTAAATTCTCTCCACACAATAGAGTAAATCCTTGAGAAGCTTGTAGCTAGGAAAAAAGTTAATGCAGAAAAATTGACACAGAATTGTTCAGCAACTCTGCAATGTTAGGAGTTCAAGTAGGAACAAGATGAATCAGACATTACAAAGAAATATACAACATCCAAATTGAGGAAACTCCTCCTCCTTGTAGAACATACAATCACATATGCACATAACACTCATATTTCCTTTTTAAGATACTATCTATCTATCATCTATCTTCCATATCTATTTATCATCTGTTAATCTATTATCTATCTATCATCTATCTTCCATATCTATCTATCATCTGTTAATATGTTAATCTGTTAGAGTTATAAGGCCGGAGATCATCAGTCTTTTGACTTTTACCCAACTCTTACTCCACCTCAGCTCTGAACTCTAAAAGTTTGGAGTGGGCCCTGAGGAATAAAAGAGCCTTTGGAGGACAGGAGAAGGCATTGGATCCCAAGGATGTGTAGTTACAGGTGTTTGTGAGCTGCCATGGGTCACAAAACATCCCTGGGTCTCTGCAAGAACAACTAGTGTGCCTAACCACTGAGCCACCTCTCCAGGCCCCTTTTAATTTGTATTTTTACTTTTAACTGTGCATATGTATGTGTCTCTATGTGGAGATACATGCATGTGTCTCTATGTGGAGTTATATGTATGTGTCTATATGTGGGAATATATGTATATGTCTCTATGTGGAGATATATGTATGTGTCTATATGTGGGAATATATGTATGTCTCTATGTAGGGATATATGTATGTCTCTATGTGGGGATATATGTATATGTCTCTATGTGGAGATATGTGTGAGCGCAGTGCCTTCTGCATCCAGAAAGAGGCCAAAAGGATGCAGCGGAAAGTGGATGGTTGTAAGTCCATACCACGAGGGCTGGGATCTGAACTCAGGCTCCCTGCAAGAACAGCGAGCACTTGTATCTATTTCTCTCTCTCTCTACCACCACAAAGCACATAAATTCTAACCAAAAATTCTAATAAATGTGGTAAAGTCCCAGGACAGAGGCACTAAGTTCATAAAACCAGTTGTGTGGGGTTTTTTTTGTGTGTCCAAAAGAGAACACAAGAATGCAACCTAACTACTATATCAAAAAGAGTAAAATATTTATGAGCAAACTTAGAGACAAATTCTTTATGACTGGAAAGGAAACTGAGGCAGGAAAGACTCACATACTGAAATCTATTGAATAAGTATGAAAGTCTGATACTTATAAGTGGGAAAGCATGTTCATGTTCATGGATTGCTATAATTAATAATCTAAAACTATCTCTACCAATAGAAGTAATATGCAGAATCAGAAAAATACTATCAAAATCCCAATGGTGTTTTCATCTAAAGATACAAACAACTCTAAACTTCATGAACTATAAAATACTCCGAAGGAAAAGGAAAGAATATCCATCATATTTCTTGCTTTCAAATTATGCTAAAAGTTGCAGTTACTAAAGAAAATTATAATTGTGGGATGCAAAACAGACACATAGGCCAAGAAGATAAAACACAGATTCTCGATACAGATATAAGCACGGTTGCACATTCTTTTCTAAGCACAGCAAGGAGGCACAATGGGAAAGAGATACTTCCCTCAATCAGTCTTGTTTGGAAAACTGTACACTCACACGCCGAAAGGAAATTGAACCCTTATCTAATATCATGCATAAAAATCAACTCAGAATAGATTAAAGTTTTAAAGTAGAACCTGAAATTGCAAAACTCATAAAAGTGGGGAAATTTCATGATATTTATCTGTGTGATACTTTGTTGCCCATGACACCAAAAGTTTAGGCAACAAAACCTAAAATAATGAGGGTAGATTACATCACACCAAAAAGTCCCCGCCCAGCAAAGGGGAAATGCCAAATAAATAATAAATAAGGCAAGTTGTTGATTAGAAGGAAGCATTTAAAACCTCGCATTTGGTGAAGGGTTAGCATCCGCAATGTATAAGGGATTCATACACATAACAAAGGAGGGAATTAATTTGATGAAACAGCATCCTAAGAAACCTAAGAAGATATTTTTTTCCAGCACTGATATGCAAACGATCCAAAGGTGTCTTTATAAGTACTCACTAAGGGTAGAACTTTTTCAGTTCAGGAAACTGAAAGCCAAAATCAGAATAAGTGTGCCCTTATACCACTAGGAACAGGGGCTGGGAAGATGGCTCAGTGGATAAAGCCAAAATTCAGATCCAAATGAGATAGTAAACTTCTGCCAACCCAATCATCCTAGAAGGAGATGGAAGACAGAGTTCAAAAGATCCCTAGAGGCTCATGGGCCAGGTGATCTGTCATCTGCAATAATGAATAGCAAGATACCATGTCTCAAACAAGGTGAAGAGTGAGGACCAACATCCAAGGCTGTCACCTGGCATCCTTGCTCACATTCCCACCCACCGACACATGAATAAAAAAGAGAAGTGATAATAAACACTGGTACAAAAAATCCAATAAGTGAAATCAGGAAACAGTTTTCTGAAACTGTCAGCTGGTGCCTTTTAATGAAAAAAAAAGCATTTGGAGATGTCTGAAGAAAACAAAAATCAAACTATCAAAAAATTGACAAATCTCTTTTCTGTTTGGTACACAAAGGCTCTTAGGTAAATTCCTTAGATATATATATTTACATATGTGTGTGCCCATGGTCATTACAGTCTTAGCAGACCCAAGATGTCAAAATACTATAATTGTTCATTGACAGACAAATGACAAAATGTTAGACTATACCTACAATGAAATATTAATTAGGCTTAGAAAGAAGACTTGCTAGTTTTTGTAACTTGGATAAAATTAGAGGACATTAATAATAATCAACAAGCCAGACAACATTTCTTATCATATATAGAATCTGAAAATTATAAAATATTTAGGAGAGTATAATACATATAAACATATAATAAAAACTACCAGTGAGAGAAACAAACAAAAGTTCATAAATAAAAACAGATAAGAAATGTCTTTAAAAAATGAGATAACATTTTTATAAATAAAGAAAATAGCATACTACTTGAGGATTCTGAGGCAAGATGCTAAATAATTTACTTATTCAGAGACAAAGTTGGAGGGGATCGAATTTGCCTTGAAATCATGAAGACCTTATAAATTAGCCATGCTGGGATAGCTGAGGTAGAGTCATTCTAAACATTCTTTTAAAAAGGTGTGTGTATGTGTGTGTGTTTGTGCATGTGTGTGTTTTGTGTATGTTTGTGTGTATGCACACGCATGTGCATGTGTGCCCATGTGTCATAGTTCACACACATAGTCAGAGAACCTATGGTAGTTGGTTCTCTCCTTCCACCATGTTGGTCCCTGGAATCAAACTCAGGTCCTAAGTCTTGGTGGCAAGCACACTTACCTACTGATCTATCTTGCTAGCCAACTTCATTGAAAAGAAAGAAGAAGATTAGTAAAAATGAAGAGGAGGAGGAAAAGGAGGAAAAGGGGAGGAGAAGATGGGCAAGAGGAAGAGAAAACTTTTACATTCATTTTATGAACGTGTATGCCCCTGTGAGTTTATGTATGACATACATGCAGTGGCCCAAGCAGGCCAGATGAGGGCGCAATAGCTCCAGGAACCAAATCTCTCTGGATTTGTGAGTAGAGGGGTAGTTGGAATTCTCTTTTCTGTAACAGGCAGTTGTGGGTCTCCTGGCATGGGCGCTGATTCTCTGCAGCTGCCGTTAATGCTCTCAGGGGCTGAGCCATTTCCCCAACCCCGATTTTACCGTTTTAATTTAAAGACAGCTACTTGAGAGAGACAATAAAGGTAAGCACTATGATAGACTGTCTTTCAGTAAAGTCTATGAGAAGAGATGATCACTGGGAGAATTATAAGTGAAATTCCTGAACCTGAAGATTAACATGAATAAGGAGACTGTCAGAGAAATGCATGGTGACCAAGAATGCTCACGTCTACAGATCAAGTTTAAAAGTGCTGTGTGGTTTTCTTTCCCCAACTTTTGTCTTTTCCAAGCTTGCCATGTGCACCAATTTTTCATCAAATTGAACAACAAGAAAATATACCCGTGAAACTTCTAGTTCTTCTAAAATCATGCCAGTGCTTTTCTGTTAGCCATTTAGATCCAAGTTTTCCCTCAACCGTCATGCTATCATATCAGAGCTATTTGTTAACAGTATTTCATTGTGAAAAAAAATGCATGAATAGGCATTTAATTACATGAGGGATTTGCACTGAAACCATTTTAATAAATCAAGTTCCCAACATCTGCAAACATTTGTACCTCAACTGCAATTTTGAAGGAAAAACAACGAAAAACCAAAACATTTCTGGATCAAAATGGAGATAAAATATCCCAACAAAAGACCTTGCTGCCGAAGCCCACTGAGGAAAAGTCATTGTCTTTGATGGACACTTCTGCTGCCGAAGCCCACTGAGGAAAAGCCATTGTTCTTGATGGACTCTTCTGTTGCCGAAGCCCT
>NW_022196897.1:157599244-157605034 GCF_008632895.1 Mastomys coucha | reverse complement strand
CTGAGGAAAAGCCATTGTTCTTGATGGACTCTTCTGCTGCCGAAGCCCACTGAGGAAAAGCCATTGTTTTTGATGGACTCTTCTGATACATTTAATGAGGTATCTATTGTCTGGATGCAAACCAATAAAATTCTCCATGAAGGAAAACAATCTTTTCCTCTGAATTTTACTCAATGAGAAAAGCCAGAAAAGTTGAGGAACCAAGGAAAATAATATCAATGTTCTTTCATTCGTTTTATTCTGAAAAAAATTATTTTATTTTATAAATGATAGCTCCAGTATCAAAAACAACAGCCTGTGGTTGAGTTGACACACCTAGATAGGTAGATGCCTGTTAATTCAAATGATGTAAAATGAGCCATTCGAGTCTTGTTTCCAGAAACATGTCCGAGAGCTGAGGCGTGGACATGTCTGAGAGCTAAGTATGTTGTGATTTGTCTTCGTGGTCTCAGCACAGATTTTTTAAATCACACGAACATTTAATCAGTTTTTAATATTTCTCTTTCCAGTTCTGTCTCTTGATCGTTTACTGATTAAACTAGAAAAATAAACTCTAGAAGTGTCTACTTCCTCTGCATAGCACTTACATAATTTTACTAATCTCTTGGAGACTTGAATGATTTGGTAATGTCAATAACTCATGGAGACAAATGTAATTGCTCAAGAAAGTTGAGCACAGTTATAATGCAAACCAGTAATTTACTCTCTGTATAAAGCCAAGAGACTAGAACATACACACACACACACACACACACACACACACACACACACACACACACACTGTTCATTGCCCAGTGCAGCAAGCTGAGATTGGCAGTCCAAACCTAAACAAGACAGAAGCGATGATACCTGTGAGCACGGTAGCTATGGACCTGGGAAACATTTCAAGTTGGGTGAACCAGACTCTACCACTGCAGGTGAGCAACTGATGGATGGAGAGTCAGCCACCGATGGACGGAGAGTCAGCCACCGATGGACAGAGAGTCAGCCACCGATGGACGGAGAGTCAGTCACCGATGGACGGAGAGTCAGCCACCGATGGACGGAGAGTCAGCCACCGATGGATGGAGAGTCAGCCACCGATGGATGGAGAGTCAGCCACCGATGGATGGAGAGTCAGCCATCGATAGATGGAGAGTCAGCCACCGAGACCACCAGCCACGCTGCATCTAGTTTCTGATTCACACTTTGCTTCATGCTGCTAGAGTTGGGGGTAAGCTGTCACATCTAAATATATGACCAGTACAGTGATCATTGTATTTAAGCAATTAATAAAATTTGTTAATGTTAAATCTAAAGAATTGAATCTACAAACCAAACAGATCTGCATACTTTTTTATATGTAGACATAAATTATTTCCTTTTTTCAGATGTATTTATGTACAGTGTGTGTGTGTGTGTGTGTGTGTGTGTGTGTGTGTGTGTGTGGTGTGTGGTGTGGTGTGTGCCACATGGATTCAAGTTCCCTCAGAGGCCAGAAGAGGGCATCAGATTCACTGGAGCTGAAGTTACATGCAGTTTTAAGTTGCCCAACATGGGTGTTGGGAACCAAATTTGAATCATCTAAAAGAGATTCAAATGTTCTTAACTACTGAGTCATCTCTCTAGGTCCCATAAAATGTTTCTTATAGGAAAATGAAGATGTCAAAATTTGCAATAAACAAACAAAAAAAATACATACATGGACACATATATATTTATACACACATATATTTATACACACAAATATATATATACACACATATATATATTTATATGTATGTATTTATATTTATATATATGTATGTAAATATATATATATTTAGTTGGGCTAGGCACACCAGTGGTTTGACACAGCACAGGAAGCCATGGCATCCCTAAGACTGATATACCTACAAAGTTCTGATCACCTAGGAACACTAACAGCTTGAGTCACTGCTCATCTGAAGTCTGGGATGTTGTTGTAAACAAATCTTTGGTGCTCCCAGGGCCGCCAAGTATAGCACATTCCATTATGCACAATGCGTAAGACATACAGACAGTAAATGGCTATGGTATTGGTTTATGGATTTACTGAACTATTCATTTCATCTCTGTTTTACAATACACTCAGTCCACTTACTCTTCAAAATTACACTGGGACTCATGAGAGAATAGGAGACCACATCATGGCCCTAAGTGGAAGGTATCTATCCCATTCCTCCTTCCAAGGTCCAGGAATGCTTGTGGAAGACAAGGAACAGAGTGTACGCCAAAGGCTGGCTACAAGGAAACCATCTTCCAGGCATTGCAGGGCCACTGTGCATATGAACTCACTCTGGGGGGTGACAGCTTGTACAAGCCCAGCATGGCCAAGGAAGGTGAGCTATAAGTTCTGCCCCTGGCACAGGAGCTATTGGCAAGTAATAGCGGCTAGGAGGGGGAGAGCCAATTTTCTTCAAGAGTGTGCCCCAAGGCGGCTGGACCACTTCAGTGGACAGACACATCCCAGAACATTTGGAAAAAACAAATTGGACACAATGGTTAAAAATAAGTGGATACATGATTGAGTGGGAAGGAAGGAGGATCGATCTGGAAGGAATTGAAGTGGTGAATGTGATTTTAAAAATTTTAGATTTCTCAAATAACTAATTTTTTAAATATTAGAAAAATGAAAAGAAATAAACAGAGAACGTCTCATTCTGTGCAGTGGCAGCTGAGTGACATCTCCTCAGGTTTCTGTCTCTTGATTACAGTTTATGCTCTTGTGATTAAGAGTCTTCTGTTGTTTTACTCACCACAACCCTGAGAACAACAGACTGATAAGTACCACTGAGCTCTGGCTTATGTGGCTAGCCATATTACCTGGAGTTCAAAGCACACTGTAGGATGTTTCCACATCACCTCAGAACATATCCATGCTGGTATAGGAGACATGCCTCCATGCGCATCAAATGCAGCATGACAAGCAACAGAAATCTACTGGCATTCATTGAGTCTCTTTGGGGCTAAGAGATAGATTTAAAGGAGGCTTTTCAGCCAGACTTACATGCTTATTGCATTTTTAAGCACTGGGAAGTATTACTTAAAATATATGTGTGCCTGTTCATTCCTGATACTGCAAAGAGCCTGGGAAGTCTAGGCAATTATGCTCCGTGGTAACAAGCATAGAATGATGTGAGTTATTGTTTAGGAGGCCCCAGTTGCAGGCTCTGGGGGAACTCTAAGTGATGGTATAGAATAAATGTGTTTACTAATAGATAATGTTATTGTTTTAAGTAAGGATAGCTGATTTGGAAGCATCTTGCCTGGAGGGCGTCTCATCTCCCCCAGCTTGAGCAGCGTAGATTCAAGGTCTGACTCACTAGAGGTGGTAGAAGCAGTCTGAGGCAGGCAGCAAAGCAATCAGAAATTGAAATGAGGGCCGAGGGAGGTAGAGGGGTTGGAAAAGGGGTAATGGTATGTGTTTTTCACCATTTGATAGCTGACTTCTAAGTCATCTGGATGGTCTAAGAAATCTCTGAATCAGGTGGGTCTGAACGAAAGGCTTCATCTACACAAAACATAAGCAACAAAGGGTAGAAGTGGCTGGCTTGATGTCGCTGTTAACCTCTCCAGTGTCATAGTTTCACTGTCAATAGGCAAGCAGACAGAAATAAACTAAGAGGCCAATAAGCAAGCGGATACAGTATCCCTGGGGAGTCTCCGCCTTCCTAACACTGCAACCCTTTAATACAGTTCTTCATGCTGTGGTGACCTCCAAGCCATCAAATTATTTTTGTGGCCAACTCATAACTGTAATTCTTTGTCACTGCTATTAACTGCAATGTAAATAATTTGGGGTAGAGGGTTGCCAAAGGGTCATGACCCACAGGTTGAGAACCACTGATGTAGAGCCCCATCTCCACCATGATGGATCCCACAGCTCTTTACTACTAAACTCTCTACCTGCAAAACAAGGCATTGACAGGATTTGAAAGGAAGAAATAGAATGTTTAAGGGCATGTGTGCAATTTCTATGGGTGTTGTATGCAATTTGTAGGTGTTATATCCAATTCCTGTATGTGCATTGTGTGCAATTTGTGTGTGTGTTGTGTGCAACTTGTATGTATTGTGTTCAACTTTGTGTGTTGCCTGCAAGTGTGTGTTGTGTGCAATTTGCCTATGTGTTATGTGCCACCCACATGTGTTGTGTGCTGTTCATATGTGTGTATGTGTTGTATGTAATCTGCATGCTAAAACCAAACATTATTAAGACACACAAAAGGTACAGAGAAGCTCTCATATTCAGAACATGAGGGTGAGGTGAGCTGATTCTACATGGGACCTCAGGCTGGATTTATCAATATATACTCACATGCTATCACACGCTCCAAGAATTCAGGAGAGTATGTTCAACACCTAAACACACATGACAACAGGAAGTGACTAATAGAAGTTCTGACAGAGAAGGGGACACAGTGAGAGGTGGAAAAAGGCAGCAGGTCTAAAACGGCAGCAAAATGAGCCTTTCACTAAGTCTACCTGAGCAGTTACCTTTAGGAGAGAATGAGGCTGCTGACCATGGACGGGAAGCTCAGTGGTGGAACTGTTGGAAAATCCCTGGGTGGTGTGTTGAGGTTTACCGTGTCCTAGCTTGACAGGCATCATGCCCAGGCAAGGGGCAGCCCTCTTAGGGCTGGTGACTCCAATAGATGGGATTCCCACACCCAAAGTCATATAGCTATAATCCTTGACTATAGAGACCTAGGAGTCCAAGATTTTTAGACCCACAGGCTTATTGATCTGAAAGCTAAAGGAAGAAACTCTTAGTCAGGGTGTCAATCAACTCCTAGCAGCTGCGTTACAGCTCCTGAGCGCTGGGTTTGGGGATCTGTCCTCTTTAACCACAACAACTCTCTCAAAGGCTCCTTGAAGATGGACTCAATCCTTGTACTTTCCTAACTTTACCAGTAGATTCTGACCCTCACAAACCCGACCTTCCTGCTGTCTCTTACTTTCTTGATCCTGACACAATCCATGGAGTTTCACATATATATATATCTTCCAGTTACTTTCTGGAACCCTTTGGCAACCTCTCAGAGTGATTACTCAGAGCTCTGAATCCTGGGGTCCTTGCTTCTTAATGGTTCTGAACTCCTTTGCCAATTTCTGCTGCTGTCACTACTTCCATGGCCCTGGCCAGATCTTTATGCCAGGCACTTCATCTTCCTTTCCACAACAGAGATCACAATCACTCTAAAGAACATGTGAAGAAAGGATAAACTAGGCCTTAATGTTTCAACTACGCAGGGATGTGCACGGAAAGGGATCTCCAGGCCAGCCTTACAAACCTTTGTAAATACCGATGACATATTCAGAAGCCAAGAACAGCATTAGTATGCTATACAATGTTGAATCGTAATTTCTACCAATCACAGCATAGTTTCCCATCATACCAATCATAAGTCTTATCTAAGGGCCAATACCAGGCTCTGTGTTGCACAAATAACAACACTTCCATTAGGTCACCAGAGAAAGCATCCTCCCCTGGCCTGAAAGAGAAGAGTGTGGGTAAGCAGGGCCATCTAGAGCTCACTGGGGCTTCTGAGGCAAAGCCTGTGTGTATTTCCCGAAGCAGCTGTGACTAAAGCTGAGTTTTGTGGAACAGAAGCTGTGCTCTCAATCGCAGCAGCAGTGCCAGTGATCCTTGTAGCTGAAAATATAAGTGCCAGCCTTCAGATGGTCCATGATGGCAGACACCAGGAGCAGGAAGTGTCAGCCTCCAGGTGGTCCGTCATGAGAGACACCAGGAGCAGAAGTGTCAGCCTTCAGATTCTCCATCTTGGCCAG
>NW_022196897.1:157584244-157596744 GCF_008632895.1 Mastomys coucha | reverse complement strand
TCTCTTTCTGTGCAAATGGATCATGTTGACACCTAGAGCTCAGGTCTTAAGTTCTATTATCATGACATAGTAAAAGAAAACCATATTCCTTAAAGAAATATTTGATACTGGAGCCAAAAACATGCAAAAATGAATCTGGTGAACTATAAAGTCCTAAAAGATTATAGAATATTGTATGAAAGATGAAATAATTAAAACTAGCAAAATAATTTTCCTTAAATAGGAAAGTTGGGATTCTAATCTTACATATAATTTAATGACTTACTATAAAGCAACCATAATTAAAAGTGTGTTTTGGATACAAAGATAGATGAATGGGACAGATATCAGAAGCAGACATTGAATCAAGAATCCATGATTACCTCAGTTTTGACAGAAGCGTCAAATTAATTTACCTGAGGAAGAAAACTCTTTTAGAATGCACGGTGTTGCTCCATTCAATATATTCCCTTGGGAGAATAATGAGCATTGGTCATTGTCTTGTCACATTGCATACAAACCTTCACTCCAAATGTAAAATCTTAAAGATTTAAAATTTCTACCGGAAAATGCAAAAGAAAATCATCATAGCTCTATAGGAGGCAAAGACATTTTAGAACAAAACAAATACAGAATGAAAATTATTTAAATGGCAATTGAGACGTTTCCATGTCTGCCATCAGGAGATGCAGTACTTTGTGATGTTTTTCAGAGGTACGTGACTGAATTAGGGAGCATTTGAGGTATGTGAAGATGTATACTCTATATATGAATATTGTATTGGGGTCAACAATTAGCAAAATAGTGCGCAACCCTGATGATTCAATTGCTTATGACAGCAAACTCTACTTGTGTTTTTATTTCTTATGAAAGTGGTGTCTAGGCAGGAAAGGAAGAAAGGTCCAGAGTCTTGCCCATGTGGGGCAGTAAATGTGACAAAGGCTGAATTACATTTAACCAGATATTCCCAAATCACGATCTGACTGGAACATGGAAAAGTGCATGAGTTACACAGAAGAGGGATGTGTGGACCAGACACAACAGTTATGATGTCACTTCCATAAGGTGTAGCTAAGTGACAGGCTACATCTAACTGCAAAGGATGCTGGGAAATGTAGTTCACCCATGAGCCTCACAGTGAAGAATGACAGCTGTGGATCAGATTTCTAGCCATTGTGGTTATGTTGTTTACTCAGAATAAATCTTGCCTTTGAATAATTATTTTTAACTGTCATTCCATCCCTCTGAGTGCTTCGATTAGCATTTTAAAGGCATTTAATTAATTAGGCCATTCAAAGGAAATGATCTTAAAGTCTAGAATTTGGGGGCATCTAGTAGGAGTTCCTGATATGGCAGATTGTACAAACAGAACCACTCAGACCCTTGATTTAAGATGAAGACTGAAGGCAACAGAAATGAAAATCAGTCAGGGAAAATGGACAAGAATCTTAATTTCTGGAGCTGCTGGATCACACTGAATCTGTAGCCAGCATATTTTTAAGATTTAAAATCCCAGGAATGAGCATTTCCCCCTGTAATTTGAGCAATGTAAACAGCTTTTTTTTTCATTTGATAACTGAGTGCATTTACTGGCTTAGGGAGTTAGTGGAGAGATGACTAATGCAGAGAGAGAGGACCACATCCATCAGTCAGGGTAGGCAGGGCAGGCATAGCTCTAGGCTATGCTATATTTTAAAGCATCAGAACATGGCACTGTCTTTCTGGGCAGATGGCCTTTCTGAAAGACAGAGATGACCAACCAGATCTATTTAGCTTTTGCTCCCAGGATCATCTGTTAGCCAATTCACTCCGGAGACCTGCAATTGGGATAATTTGATTCCATTGACTCAATGGATGAAGACTGGGGTTGTCTCTCTGAGTCCAGTAAGGAATCAGGGCTGCATCTTCAGCCTTCAGAGGAAGCCAATTTCTCTCCCTTTCAACCAGTTTCCTGACAATTTCACAGCACGGAGGACGTATTGTGACTTTTAAATGGATCCTTCTAATAGGAAGACTCTTTCTAGAGATTTGAAATGTGTATGTGTTTGCCTATACTATGAGAGGTTAATTTACTAACGTCTATGTTCACTGGTCTTAATCTAGCAATAACAGTTGGAGTGATTTAAATCTGTGCTTCTGTTCCCTCTGACAATATAGGTTCTCTAGGGGAGGAAAGGCAATTTAAAGAACCCGGCCTTCTCCTTCCTATAGAACAAGGAAAAAGCACTCACTGTGTTAAAATGGCTTTGGCCTCCTTGGAAGTGACTGTTTTCAAAGGACAGTGACATAGCTGATTAGTCAGTGTCTTCATCATTAATGATATTCGGGCTATGGATTTATTGCTAGCCTTCTGGTGACATAAAATTAAATCTTATTTGGTAAACAGCGTGGTATTTACAGCAATAATTTATTTGCCTAGATAATTTCTCAGCAGGAGCTACCATAGTTTCAAAGAGATAACATTAGAAGGTCACGATGTTAAGATGTGTTTATTTCTATAACTACCTTTTGTTCATCTCACATTATGAATTCCTAACTGGGGTCAAAGTCGATTAGCTTCTGGGGCAGGGATACCCACTGTGACTCATAAATTAAGTGCTACCTGTTACAAGTGAATGGAAAGTGTGCTCTAATGCCTACGAGGCTGCAGTGTCTTACATTTAGTGGGTTTTTTTTTTTTTGTCTTTTGTTTTTAACTTGAAAAGCAAAGCAAAGCACACACTTCAAATGCTTGACCCCATTTCAATGCTACACAATGCACATATGTATTAAAGCCATGTGGCACTGCATAAATACACACCGTACCTTTTGTAAAAGCTAGTAAATGTTTTTCCAAGCTATCCATATCCTATTCAGACTCTTGTCAAAATAATTTGCACTTGCAGGAAATACAGAGGCATTTTCTATGCCACAGGTGGCTTTTAAGTCCTGCAAAGTAATAACTAAATCATAGAATTAAAAAATGAAATCGCATTTGTTCATGTTAATACACTCAGTGGATATGCCCCGAGCAAGAAACGTATGGAAAGTACTTTGTTACAAGCTTAAACAAGGAATTAAATGCTCAAATCCTTGTTGGGGAAATGGCTCAGTTGGTAAAGTATTTGCTTTGTAAGCTTGAGTACCTGAGTTTGAAGTCCATAAATCACCTTTTAAAACAGGGTGTGGTCGTGTCTGCTCACAATCCCAGTACTCAGGAGACAGAGAGAGGAGGGCCCGTGGCTTGCTGGCCAGTCAGCCTGCAAGTTCTAGGCCACGGAGAGACCCCATCTCAAAAGTAGTAAACAAACAAACAAATAAATAAATAATAGCACATAAAAGACGGACAATACCTGGAGAACAACACCCTGGACTTAACATGCACACTTGCAAACACACCACCACCCTAGTATGATCACACTAAGGGCTCCCCCCTCCCTCCAAAAATATATATACACACACACATATGTATATATGTATATATGTGTGTGAATACATGTACACATATATACATACATGCACACATACATATGTGAATATATATCTGTCAGCCAATGGCCCCTTCACAGCTGGGCACCATGGCCACTCGGGAAGGCAGAACATGGGGTGTTTAACTGCACTTATCCCACACTGACCAGGGCAGGTGCTGGGCTGTAGGAAAGCACTGAGACACCAGTCTGAGGATAAGAAAGTATGAGATGTGGGAAAGCCGGAGCTGAGTCGGGGGTTCCCAGGCCTATGATGAGGCTGGGGCCATGGGGTTCTCAGATTCTTGAACATCCAGGCACTGCTGGGAGTCGTGAAAGAGCAGAGAGTACGGGTCCAAGAGTTGGGGACAGCATTTAGCACGGAATGAGGGGAAAGAGGAGCTCTGGTTTGTCCCAGTGGCGGCTGAACTTAGCTTGGCTGAGGCAGGTGGTGGCTGGGGGTGCAGAGAGGCCTTTAGCAGAGAATTAAGCTGAGACTCTACAGGCCAATGCCTTCTCCATGGCTCCCCACATGGATCTTGATGAAAGAGACAGCCCATGGTTCTAAACAGTTTGTTGGTTGTTCATGATGGAAAATGGATGCATAATGTACCATACCCACTTCTTAGGGTAGATCTGAGATTAAATACCTTTTGCAGGGAGGAATGTCTGGAAAGGGAGGCTTATTGGCTAAGCCCTCCAGGCCTCTAGGTACCCCATTAGCATGGAGAACCTGATTTGGGGCCTATGTAACCACAGAACAGATTGCCTTTATGTGAGGAATGTGGCATGTGTTCCAGGCCAGGGATCTGGCAGGGGGAGGGGAGTCGCCCACTGAGTCTCCGGATCTCAACCTGCTCTACCTTATCAAACTTTCTGGCATGGTTTTCCATCCTCTGTATGCCTGCACATAGTCTTGCTAGGGAAGCCAAGGCTGCGTGAGGCAGTTGTTACCTCAGGCTAGGACATAGATACACCTCACATATTTTCAAAGTCAAGGATGGATCATATGAACACAACATGAGCTTCATGGTCTTTGCAGAGGACTGTTGCTAGCTCATGTTGAAGCATAACTTCTGAGAGTTCATTCCTTTACATGAATGCAAAATATGCGACTATTTTTTCCTAACATGTGAAAATAGGTAAAATGTACATATTTTATTGTTACAAGTATACAATTGCTCATTTTAAAAATAGTGCTCTGTATGCCTTTAAGTCATCCTTGTCTATTAACTAGGGTTGTTTTGAAGTCATCAAACAGTCACCTGATCGCTTCTTTCTCTTGGGGAGCTATTTAAGAGATCATCCTGAGAAGTCACCTGGAACAATGCTGGATATTTCTTAAGAATTTATATCAAGAGAAAGATGACCTATTATTAATCTCCGCAAATAATATGAGATTGTGGAATGTTGACATTCTACCTACAGCTGGAAGTCAGGGAAGAAGAATTCCCTGCAGGGAATAAAACCAATTCCCTGGGATAATCACATGAGACACAAAAGGAGAGAAAAGTTGTTTTCAAGGAACTACTGTGGAAGAAGCAGTGTGTCTCCTTCCAAGTGACTCCCTGCCTGTAATATTGTCTCCTTTCAGTCTGCTCTGTTTCTGAAACAACACCCAAGCTTACGGCAGGAAGGGCTTCTGCCTATAGCAGAAGATTTAGAGAAAATAATCTTTCCCTCATGTCAGCCGGAGCTACAACCTGGCAATGGAAAATTGCCCGAATGTCGTGTCAGCCAACTTCACTGGAAAATGCTGCACAGAGAATAGCTGCCTTTCCTCTCATTGTGTTCATTTCTGAGCCTGACAGACAGGCGCTGCATCTGAATTTTGGAACATGAAAACATGGATGCCGGAGGAAGGCTAGATTTCATTTGCCTGTGTCTATCCCTTCCCAGGTCCTGCCACAATGACGTTCTTCTCCAAGTCCACAATGGACACTGCCCCCATCTGTGTGGTTCACTGTGGCTGACTGTGAGCCACATCCTCTTGACCTTTCAGGATGCAGCAGGCAGCCCAAGACTATTTCCCACCAGTCATCAGAAATCTGGGCAAGTGTCTGGTCCTTCCCTGTGTACCTTCAACCGTAACTCCTGGGAAGTGAGGGGACATGAGGATGGCGAGCTTCCAGGAACACCTGCAGTCATCCAGATTTGAGCTCCCAACCCCGCGTTGTTAGCTGCTTTTGTATCAGTGGGGCCAAACACTTAAGAGAGGCAAGTTAAGGCAAGGAGGTCCTCTTGGTCCAGTTTCAGTCTGGCATGGCAGTGAAGGCCCGGAAAGCCTGGGAAGACCACATCACATCAGCAGATTCAGGAGGTTTGATGGTGAGGAATCAAAAAGAACAGGACTCAAAGCAAGCATAGGCTACAATTCTCAAGACCCACTTCAATTGAGCCATGTCTGCCAGTTAGCTCCTAATTACCAAAGGTCACATCAGATCCCCCAAAACAGTGCCATCAGCTGGGGCCCAAGTATTCAAACACATGAGTCCGTGGGAGACATTTCAGACTCAAACCACAACATCCCACCACCTATCCCTGTGACAATGAACAGGAGGCTTCACCATGCTGACCTTTAGACATCCTGTGCGGACAGCACACACAGTGTATCCTCTCCAGCACAAGTCTAAGATCGTGTCTAGGGCTCCTGTTGGAATGTCCTCCAGAAGGCAGCAACCTACAGAATACAGTACGGGGAGCGTTGGCGCTCTGTGGTGTACGGTGAGCAGCCTCGCAGAAGTGCAGAAGAGCCCTCAGTACAAATGCTCACAGGGGGTCTCCTTTGTGTGATTGCCAAGACATTTGCTACCAAAATGAGCCACTCATTTGACTACTGCTTGCTCAGACGATGACACAGAGGTCAAGAGAGATGGAGAGTGATCATTGCGATTGCTGGCCGATGACTGGCAGAAGTGAGCATCCCTTCACACCCTGGCTCTGGTGCAGAGAGCATCCCTGACAGCTTGTTTGCAAAGACTGGGTAGGCAATTGTAGAGCACTTAAGAAGCAGATCAGAGGAGATCTATTTAGAATGCTACCAGCTGGCTTGCTTATTTCAAGAGCTGAAAAAAAAATATTTCAGAAAAACATGAAAACTGTTGGGCTAACCTTTTGCAGGTGAGGAGGAGCACAGTTGCTATGCAACTCATCAGGGAAGATTGGCGGATGGCTGGAGTTGAGTGGGAAGCTGCAGATCTGACTGAAAGTTGAGGGCTGACTAACAGATGTGAGAAGAGCTAACTCATTCCATCTCTGAGGCACACATTCATGGGGCCACAGGGGACAAGGAAAACAAGACTTGAAGCATTTGGAGAGCCGAAGGGCTTAGCTGCAACACTTTTGATAGCTTTTCTTATATTCTTGTATATTAAATACATGAACACCACTCCTCTTAGATATCATTGTGAGGGTTGTAATTTTCCATTTTTAAACAGATACAGTATTTATATGGAAGTAGAGTCAACACAGTACATGAGAAAGGACCCTGTGTGGTTAACCTTGAAACATACAGAAATTATCATGACTAACACAACTAATGATCAAATACTTTTTTGTGTGACTTCCTGGAGACTGGAAAAGCCATTGTCTTAAATTAATGTTTTGAGATTTATTTTGTTTTTAACTGTGTATGTGTGAAATGTGTCTGTGTGTGGGTATTTACATGTGAGTGCAGGTGCTTGTGGTGACCACAAGGGGCAGCAGATCCCCCTACAGCTTGAGTTACAGGAGGTTGTAAGCAGGCCAGGCATGAGAGCTAGAATACTAATTCAGATCCCCTGCCACAGCACCCTTTGCTTTCAACCACCAAGCCATCTCTCCAGCCTCCTCTTATATTCTTAATGGAGATTTCTGCAGTCAACTATCTAATAAATGTTGAAGTTTTCAGCTGGGGTCATTCACAATTTTCTTTTTGTGCCCCTTTATTCTCCATGAAAATGGTGAGTTCTTCTTTGATTTTGCTAGTTATCTGAAGCCTGGATGCTCTCTTCCAATACGCAATTTCAACCTTCAAGTAGAAGAGTCTTATTAATTGAGCTTTGATCTTCCCCAAAGCGACATCAAAACTGGTCTGTATCAAATCCAATTCCAGAAAGCATGTGCTATCACCTCAGGATCTCATAGACAAAGAAGTAAACATCACAGGGAGAAAAAACTGACTCTTGAAAGGATGCTGGGTGGCTCTTCACCGTCTCCTTGTCTTTAATATATAGTGCCAGGTTACCTCCAACTACACTTGACAATATACAGTTTCAACATGTAATATTCTAGGTACAAACGTATATGTGAGTCAATACCATTTCCTAAAAACAATACAGTGAGATATATTTTTAAAAACCCCTACTTATTCCTCTTACTAAAGACAAACACATCCTTTAAAGCATGTGTTCTGATAATAGATGGGACTAAAGTCCAGGGAGCCACCAAGGCCAGGATCTGCCCTAGGAGGGATTGCTCTTATTCATCCTAGGAAGGACTTAGTCACAGGGGCCTGAGGAAAACAGGGAGCAGCTTTAGTCATACAGAAGGCAGGGAGTTAAAGAACATACTAACCTGTGCTAACCAGAATCACAAATGCTTAAATCTCAAGTTGTAACAAAGTTTGATTCCATCCATTTCAAGGAAGGATCCATGTAGGATGCTCATCTATGCTAATCCTTGGTTCATCTCAGGAGAAAATGTGAAATATCTGATCCTGAAATCTACAATCACCAACTGGACCTTAGGCCACTTCTCTTGTATGTTCTAAGAAGCATTACTACCAACAATTTTTGTTTCATTTGATTGATTGATTGATTGATTGATTGATTGATTAAGATAGGGTCTCATTGTGTAGCTCTGGCTGGCCTGGAACTGGCTATATTGACCAGCCTGGCCTAACACTCATAAAAATCTGCCTGCCTCTGCCTCCCAGGTATAAGGATTAAAGACTTCATATCCTGTCTCAAAAATTCCTGTAGCATAAAGCTCTGGTGCCCAAGGTAACAAATTCATGTCTTCATAGGACAACATGCTCTGTGTAGACATCATAGACTCCACAAAGTGAAGTCTCAGCAAATATGGACTCATAAGGATCACCAAGACACATGGAAAACTAGGCAAAAGAGGATAACGAGCCAAAGGAGTCATGTTATAGTGCTATAGACAACATCATCAAATCACCAGGAACTAAGATAGTAAAAGCTGAAATACACACACACACACACACACACACACACACACACACACACACACATATACACACATATATACACTTCTCCTGTATTTCTAAGAAGCATTACTACCAAGAATTGTTGTTTTGTTTGTTTGTTTGATTGATTGATTGATTGATATGTATATATATGTACACATACATACCTATCTACATCTACATCTATATTTATATCTCTATATCTATCAGAACAATAGAAAAATAAGAGAATTTACATAAATTAATCAAAATAGCTTCAAATAAGGGGTGAAAACTGGAGAGAATTCAGGAAGACATCTAGGAAAAGAAAAAGACTGAGGATTTTCCAGACAATAGGTAGCATATCATTTATTAGAACCTTGGTGGTAGAGCTTAAGAGCTCCAAACCCTAAAGGATTGAGAAAGTCAGTCCTACCTAGGAAATTGTACACACAGAAATACTGAGTGAATTTCCCAAGAGAGGAGAGATGGCTCAGCGAGTGAAGGCACTTGCTGCCAAGTCTGACTGACTGACTGATCAATTCCTGGGATCATGCTGGGAGAACAGACTGGATTTCCAAAGTTATTCTCCGACCTCCAAATGGACACCAAAACACACACACACACACACACCACACACACACACACACACACACACACACATACACACCACACACCACACACACACACACACACACACACACTTATAATGATTAATAATAAAAATACTGAAAGGAAAGATAGAAATCACATTCACATATTTTAATAATAAAATTAGTGTCATTGGTTTGGAATGGAGCAATCACTCAAGATGAGGGAAAACTCAGGATGTTCTTGAGCTGAAGCTGGGAGAGTTTACTGGTTGGTGGTCGTGGCTGCTCAAGAGATGGAATGAGAATGCTGAGAAGTTTCCAGAGCCCTGAACCAACCGAGAGAGGGACACAGGGTCCTGGTGAGTCTGCAGGCCAATCCAGACAGCAAGAATAAATATGGAGAACTAGGAAAACGCCTGCATGGCCCTGAGGAACCATGCCTGCACCACATGCGGAACCATGCCTGCACCACGTGCGGAACCATGCCTGCACCACGTGCGTAACAGTGCCTGTACCACATGCGGAACCGTGTCTGTACCACATGCGGAACCGTGTCTGTACCACATGCGGAACCATGCCTGCACCACGTGCGGAACCATGCCTACACCACGTGCGTAACAGTGCCTGTACCACATGCGGAACCGTCTCTGTACCACATGCAGAACCGTGTCTGTACCACATGCAGAACCATGCCTGCACCACGTGCGTAACAGTGCCTGTACCACGTGCGGAACCGTGTCTGTACCACATGCAGAACCATGCCTGCACCACGTGCGGAGCCATGCCTGCACCACGTGCGGAACCGTGCCTGCACCACATGCAGAACCATGCCTGCACCACGTGCGGAGCCATGCCTGCACCACGTGCGGAACCATGCCTGCACCACGTGCGGAACCGTGCCTGTACCACCAGTGCCTGCCCTGAGGCGGGATTGATTGGGAATATTTTGTTCCAGTCGCTGTGGGAAACCCAGAGCAAAGATTGATTTTAGACCCAGTGGCACTTGTGAATCAGACGTTGGAGGAACTGATACTGTGGCAAGTAAGTGGTTAGCTTCTAAATGAGTGGAAGGAAAATCTCAACAAGCACAGAAAATGCCAGTGTGTTATAAAAGGAGCAGCAACCATGAAAAAAAAAATAAGGACATCAACAAGCTGGAGTGTTCCAATAAGAAATTAATCCAAATATCCAGTAGTGAAAAAATAGGAAAAGTTATGGGATCATGATTAAGTCAGTAATTGTGAAGTTGAATTTAAAAATAGTTAATATAGCTCTCCAAAGGTGTTACCATGAGATAATAATGAACAGTAGTCATGTGAGAAAAATCACGAAGAGATGGGAAAAAGAAACATTAACAAAAATGCCGATGGCAAAGTAGCCAAATGAAACTCATTTTGAGACAAATTAGGGTGTGGTGTTGCACACCTGTAACCTCCTAACTCAGGAAGTAGAGGCAGGAGGATTGCCTCAAGTTCAAGACCAACTGGGTCTACGTAACTCTAGGCCAGGTTGAGCTGCACAGCATAGACCCATCTCAAAAGCAGACAAAAAACTAACTAACTAAATGAACAACAGACAAACTATGTTTAGTGATAAAGATTCTTCAGTGTGCCAAAAACTGCTAGAGGGACCAGAGAGGCAGCTCGGTGGTTCAGAGAAGAGTCCTTGCTGCTCTTCCAGAGAGGTGCGGAGTTCAGTTCCCAGTACCCACATCAGGTGGCTCTCGGCTCTCTATAACTCCACCTTCAGAGGATCCAGCACCACTCTGACCTCCGTAGGCACCTTCACTCCTATGTACCTACCCCAATACAGACAGGCACATAAACATAAGGAAAAATAAAATAAATGAGATTATGGAATTTTGTTTCTAACAACACAGCTACAAGGTTTACAAAAATATTAAAAACAAAACTGAATTATAAATAGATACATTGCAAGTAAATAAGATTTTCTAAACATACACTGAAACCTGTACTATAATATCAATAATAAGCAATATTTTCCCAAGTCCACAGAGGAAATAAGAAAGTAGTCAAATATAGTAAAGAAGAAACTAAGAGGCAGACATAGGCATACATGGCATCTTATAAAAAATAATGAAAATTAATAAACCAAATATCTCAGGTTAATTACACATGTATTATAATTGCAAGGAAATAAAGAGGAACATAGATATTTATTTGGAATGATGTATATCATTGGATAATTTGAATAAAGAAAAGAACATACAGCCACCAGGAACAGAGATGGAAAATTTTGTTACTCTGTGTATATTTAAAGCAGAATATTAAATAGTTCCTACTTCCCAAATGCAGATTCAGCTTGCCCCCCTTTTTCCATTAATTTATTTATTTATCCACTTTGCATATCAATCGCCTTGCAGCCCCTTACCCCCAGCTTGTCCTCTTTTTTATTCAGGCACTACTCTCCGCATGACTGTAGCTCCCTGTGTGTCAGAGCTAGCTGGTGAGTTGAGAGTTATTTGTGTGCTCCTGTGTTTCTCTCTTCCAGCTTGGGTAAAAGCAATCTCCTGGGCTCCCCGCCTTGCACCGCTCCTTCCGCCTCCCTCCCCTCCTCTGGAGAGCTGGAGATTCACCCAGCTGCCCTGCCAAGGCTGTTTTCTTTCCTTCAACACTGTGATCTGATAAAGCATTAGGGATTGAACATCATGTATAATTTAATAACTGAATGGATCATGAATTTTACTCCTGATCTCTGGCTTTCTGACTCATTTCAACTACTTCTAAGAAATGTGCATAGTTGTTGTTTGTTTTTGTTTTGTTTGTTTGTGTTGTCTCTATATTAGTTTCTTTACATGTAGCTGTCAAAAGCAACTTCAGGAAGAAAGGTTTTATTAGGGCTTATCCTTGGAGAAAGGCCTCGTGTCAAGAGTCACACTGCAGCCTCACTCAGGAAGCAGAGAAAGAGAGAGATCAATGCTGCTATGCAGTTTTCTTTTCCTATTTTGGATTCAGTCCCAGCCCTCAGCACATGGGATGACTCCAGCAGGTTCATGGAAGCTCTTCCCTCCTCAGTTAATTCTATCTGGATATTCCCACACGGACACGCCTAACATGGGTCTTCTCAGGGATTCCAAACACAGTCAGGCTGAAAATGGAAATTAAGCATCAGAGCCTGACACTCAGGGAAGATACTTACAAAACTCTAATGTACAGAAAAGAAATTGCCGGTGATCCAACCCAAGAAAAGCCTGGTCATGGTCAAGGGGATAGGTAAGGAGAGCAATAGGGGGAAGGGAGTGTGTGTGTGTGTGTGAGTGTGTGTGTGTGTGTGTATGTGTGAGGGAGAGAG
>NW_022196897.1:157551554-157584222 GCF_008632895.1 Mastomys coucha | reverse complement strand
AAGAGAGAGACTCCTGAACCTTGTATGTTAACAATAGTATCTGTATTGGGATACTGATGGACCAGCCTGACTCCATCTTAAGATTAAAAGCCATCTTGTGACAAGGTCAAAATAAGTTCATTCCTGTTTTCTGTAGCACTTGGATTTGACCAGGTCTCGACCCATTTTCTAGAATTAGACTGCTTCCATACCAGTACCCACTCTGGTAACAAAAGGTGTTCTTCAAATAATTTTATGATTTTCTGTCAGACTCCCAGGTAACCAAAACCCTTGAAACTTCCCAACCTTACAGTTGGAGGATATATAAGAACCACTATTCCTATGTTCAATGCTATATTCTACAACCCCACTTTAGGGAGACAGTCCTAAATAAATAAATAAAGCTTGTTTAAGTAAACTAACAGAACTTGGGTGATGGTCTTTAATCTCATTCAGAGGGTCAATGACAGATGTATTTTTTAGTCTGTAATTTCAGTTTACAAATGTATTGTTGATTACTTTTTCTTAAATTCCAGTTGATTATAATTGTGTGTGTTTATAGGATATAATGTGGTGTTTTCATGCACGAATACGTTTTGTGATCTTGTTTCATCTTCGATTCAAGCTAATTAACACATTTGTCACCTCACATATTTGTCTGACATCTTCTGAGAAATTATTATGTGTAACAATTGCATTATTAAATTTTTCTCTCTAGAAAAAATAAAAGAATATAGGAAAAATACTTTTTTATTCTTTCAGTCTAAAGCAGATTCAGCCTTTTAAAAGTAGAATAAGACACTTAATAAAATAAATTGTAAAAAATAAATTTCCAATTATTATTAACATGGCTAAAAAATAAATTTCTGAAGTGTTCAAATTATTATTGACAGTTAGACTGATGTGGCGGCATTAACCATTAAGGGAACACTTGAGAGGCAGAGCCAGGTGGTTGTCTAAGTTCACGGCTAGTCTGGTCTCCATAGTGAGTCTGAGACGAGCCAGAGATCCAAAGTGAGACCCGGTCTCCCCAATGAAAGTTCTAAGGGTTTGGTAATGAAATTGAAAACAAACAAATCACAAAATAACAGAACAAAATGCAACAGACTCTGTCACAACCTTAGTGCTTGCTTTCACTTTATATTAAACAGGGAGAGGACTCAAAGAAAAGTGCATCAAATCGAAAGTTCAAATCTCTAAATGAAAAAGAGAAGAAAATTGAAACAAAGAGAGGAAACATTTGAAAACGATCATTCTGGTCTGCACCTCCATTTTCATCTGGGGCAGATTCTGCACCCAGACCCCAAAGAGTTCCTGTCCCTAACCAGGGACCCAGGAGGCCTACCCTGCACAGGAACAAAGGGGACTACTCTACCTATGGATTCAGGGGGCTTGTCTAATGAGGGACACAGGAGGGTTGTCCTCATGAAAGACAGCACTGCCTGACTCCCAGAGGCCTGCTGTATCCCAGTTCACAGAGCTCTACCTTCCTCCAAGGAGGCTGGTTCCAGTCAGACAATCTGCTAGGCCAGTTACCACCAGAGATAATCAGAGGTCAAGAAGTGAGCACAAGAACATAAGTAACAGAAGCCAGTGTAATTTGGCATCATCAGAACACGGTTCTTCTACCACAGCAAGCACTGGATATCCTAACATACAATTACAAAGAAGCTCCTGTGAAGGGGGTCGCAATGGGCAAGTCCTTCCGCGTGGCTTCCTCCGTCCAGCACGCTGACGCCTGTTGTTGGAGCAGGCGTCCTCAGTCTTTGTCCAGCAAAGCATGTCTGTAGACCACGTCAGGGCTCTTCCTTGGTTTGCTGTTGGCATGCTTATGTAAATAATCTACAATGTCTTTGGGGCACATGTGCTTTCCATTCAATCTTGGTTAAATTCCTAATTGCTATTCCTGATGTATAGATGCATGCTTGTATTGGAAGTGACTAGAATCTTTCTTTGGGGAACCATATCCCACCTTATGCTCCCATCAACCATCAACTGAGAGATTAGGATGCGCCACACCCACACCAACACATGCTGTTGAGTCATGTCAATAGTTGCAGTACATTGTATGTAAAACATTTTCTACATCCCAATAGAGCATTCACACTTAAAATGCTTATTTTCCAAGACAGATTGATGATTGCTATCTAGGAAACCACACACCTATAGGCATGCGCATACAATAGAGAAAAACATCAAACCATGTGATCTGTGTGCAATCAACAAAACACACTGAAAGGAAGTCTAAAATAGAAATGAGCTTGTTTCTTCAACAAATAAATTATAAAGAAAGGGATGAGAGAGTAGAAGGAACCAACTTATAAATTAAAGTGGACAGAGTAAGCCCAGCATTCAGGAGGCAAGGAAAGAGGAGCCTTCTTTTGAGGCAAGTTTGCATTGTAAGTTCCATTATTAATCATAGAAACCTAAATCCAAAAAAAATAATAAAATAAAACATGATCTACAAGGAAAAGTAGGGAATCTTCACGAGAAGTTATGAAAAAGATTTGTTGAAAAGATGTTTCAGGCTCCTAATCCAACATCTAGGTCTAGCTGTGACTTCTTCTGGGCATATATGCTTTCTATTCAATCTTGGAAAAATTCCTAAGTGCTGTTCCTGATGTATATATGCATTATATGATCAAACATAGTTTCATCAAGAGCCCAACTGAACCACTTGAGCAGGATCCGTCTCTACAGTTTGCATATTTCATCTTCATTAATATCAACCCCACTTCCACTCTCTCATGGCCTGGTGCATGTCTGAGTTCAATGGATCTCTGGAGCTGGTTTTCCAGCCTATAACTTAGCTGTAAATTCTCATGGATCCATGCATGTTCACAGGGAGTCCACTTCTCACCCGAGGCATCTTTTTCTCTATTACAGTAGTCCTGAAGAAAATGAACCATAGCACTTTACCACAGACTCTAGCTTTTCTTTGACTGATACCAGAACTTGCCCAGGATCAGACTTTTCACTGGACCTCAGACTCCTCCTGAGTACATCTGTGAAATCTTTGACCTAACTCTTGGCTGACTGAGAGCAGGCCACTGGTAGCAAGCAAGCAGTGCCAAGCACAGGAAGTGTTCCCCAGCTCTTCAGCGGTGAATTTCCTATAGCCTCTGGATTGGAGTACCAGAGGATCAAAGGCTGGGTTGCAGGCCCAGCTGTCCCTTTGTTTAAGAGCCTAGGTTCTGTCAAAGGCACAGTGCCTTGGTGTTCCACCCTGCTCTCTCTGTAAGTGTACAGTTGGTTCCCATTGGTTGAAATTGGGGAATTTGGGGGGTTGAAGAGAAGGCTTGGTGATTAAGAGCACCTGTTCTTTAGAGGGTCTGGTCTCAATTTCCATAACACACATGGCTGTTATAACCATCCATAACTCCAGTTCAAGATGATCAGATGACCTCTTGTGACCTTCATGGGTGCCAAGTGTAAGCATGGTGTACAGACATACAAGCAGGCAGAACGTCCACACCCGTGGGCTGGTGAATTTTCTGTCAGCATGACAAAAGCTAGAGCTATTTTGAAAAAGGAAACTTCAGTGGAGGAATTGCTACCACTAGACTGGCCTGTTGGCAAACCTGTAGCATTTTTTGTGGTTGATGATTGATTTCTCAGTGCCTAGATAACTGTGGGTGGTGCCATTCATTCCCTGGCTGGTGGCCCTGGGCTCCTGCCATTGTACCCATGCCTCTGTACTCTCAGCACCTCTGGCCTTCCGTCCAGCTTTCTGACATCATGGATATGGCATTTCCCAGCTTCTACTTAACCTTGCATATCCACCCACTCCGTCACCAGTGCTCCCTCCTACTCTGGCTCCTCCTACTTAACCTTGCACATCCACCCACCCCATCACCAGTGCTCCCTCATACTCTGGCTCCTCAGTTCCTGCAGTCACTTGAGCCTTCTGCCTTTTACCCCTAAGGGCTTCTCAGGGGACAAAGGAACTTGTGAAAACACTGAGCTATGGTTTCATTTTACACAATTTGGAAAGTGCGTGTTTGATCATCATTATTCCTGATATTGTTCTAATTCCAAATGGGTTGTTTTAATTTTTCTTATTGATAAGTTATTTATATTTTATGGATACTAATCTTTTTAGTTATACACTTGAAAGTATTTTCTTTCATTGTATAATCTGACTTTTGAGTTTAATATAATTTTATGTTAGAAAATCATCATTGATACAGTTTAGTATATTATACAATATTTATGTGTCTCTGTTCTATAATTTAACACTCTTTATTCTAATGTTATAAGATATTCCCTATACTTTCTTATAAAATTAAAGTATTTTTTTCATATTTAAGCCATATCTCCATCTGAAATTGATTGTAGTATCTAGTGTGGGCTTGAGATTCAATTTCAGTTTCTACATTGAATTGACCTAGTATTATTTATTAAACAGTCTTGGAGCTTGTAAAGACCTGCAACGCAGAGTAGGCAATGTGCAAGGTCTCATATATCTGGTTGTATTTGGAACTTCTTATTCCATTCTATTGATTTCTTTTATTATGCCAAATATAGTTATTTTATTATGCCAAATACTGGGTAAATAACTTGAAAGTAAAGAAATAATCCTCTTGGTCTCTGAGGTACTCACACATGTCATTTGGTTATGAAGTGTACTTCTTGAAGTTCATGTCTTGAAGACTCAGTTCCCAGAAGGTAGATGAGGAGGCATTTGACCATGAATCTTTGACCATGAATCTTCGTGAATCTTCTGACAGATCCATGTTTTAATGGTATTATTGAGAACTAGTGGGAAATGGGACCAGACCAACATAATTCTTTCCCCCAATTTAAGTTGTTTTGACAGGGATTGTGTCACAGAATTTAGAAAAGCAGAGACACCTGATACATACACACAGGGAGTGGCCTTATTTCATACTCTAATACCAGTTAACACAGCACTTGCATGCTCACAAACACCCAACTGACAACTACCTCCCATCAATACAGAAAGGCTGCAGAATGACTATATGCTCTCAGAAACAGCAAGCAGAACAGAAATCATGAGCATCCTGTTCTCTCATTGCCAAGCAGTTTCCTCATGGGCTACAAGCATAGTCTGCAGCTATGTAAATGGCAAACCTGTTGTATCACACAAGGGCGAGGGCATACAGAGAGAGAAAATGATAGTGTGTCCCTTTTATATCAAATAACAAGCTAACCTCCAAACCAAGGATTTGAACATTAATTTCCCTGTGATAAACATCCACCTGAAAACCAATTATGTCACCACATAAAGGGACATTAAGCACAGAGACATCCCAATTAAAGTACAAAACCCCAGTTACTGTTACTGCCACTTTAGCAGAACTTTGACGTCCAGTCATGGGAATACTACATCACCACCAAAGACTTCACAGGTCGAACTATTGCCAAAAATAGGAAAAAATGGTCATTTTGTGTAGATGATCAGTAAGCGTGAGCTTGGGCAACAGGGCAAACCCAGCAGAGAATGAACTAGGAAATCATCCTGAGAATAGGGACAACCAGTCATTCTATAGGACTAAAAGAAACAAAGATAAAGACATAAAACAGCAACATAGTCTCCACTTACCCATATTAAGTGGGGAGCTCGGGTTTGTGTGGGAGTGACTGCTATATAGTCTCCACTTACCCATAGTACCTGGGGAGTTCCATGTGTGAGGGAGTGAATGCTATATAGTCTCCACTTACCCATAGTACCTGGGGAGTTCCATGTGTGAGGGAGTGAATGCTATACAGTCTCCATTTACCCATAGTAACTGGGGAGTTCGGGTTTGTGTGGGAGTGACTCGCTATAAGTAATACCAGCACAGTGAGACAACCAGGGGTAAAACTAACCCCACCTTTGATGAAGAAATAACTAAGGAGATGCGAACTGCAGTATCTTTACCCACCCAAGGCCCAACACTGCCAGGAGTTAGTTAACTGCATAATTAACTGTGGAAACTGCGGCTGTGCACCTCATCAGGCTACATTTGTAGCAGCTGAATGAGAACACAGTGAACCATTTAAACCATTGAGGCAGAAATCCTAAGAAGATAATGTATACATTCTTTCACATTAAAAAAAAAAAAAACCTTCAGCGTTTCTCCCAGCATTTAAATCCCCAAACTCTGTCAACCTTTGGGGATATGGTTAATTTACTATCTGATAAAAGAACAGATTAAAACTGGGGCCACAGGTCACTCAAAAAGTAGTAACAATGAGACAGAAAATACTAGAATTGGAAACTTCAAGGAAACACCCTCTTTGGAAACATCCAAAACTGCACCCTGAGGCAAAACTAGCATCTAGTGTAAGTTAGCTAACACCAAAAAAGTGGGTCAATTACAAAGCAGAATCATAGGCAAGACTAGAATCAGTAAAGGGCATCACGGATAAGGTTTAAAAACTGAAGTGCTTGCTGACAGGCGCCTGATACAGCTGTCTCCTGAGAGGTTCTGCCAGATACTGACAAATACAGAGGCAGATGCTAGAAGCCAACCATTGGACTGAGCATGGAGTCCCCAGTGGAAGAGTCAGATAAGGACTGAAGGAGCTGAAGGGGTTTGCAGCCCCATAGGAAGAACAACAATGTCAACCAACCAGAGCACCCAGGGACTAATCCACCAACCAAAGAGTACACATGGAGCAACCCCTGGCTCCAGCCGCATATGTAGCAGAGGATGGCCTTATCTGGCATCAATGGGAAGTGAGGCCCTTGGTCCTATGAAGGTTCTATGCCCCAGGGTAGGGGAATGACAGTGTGGAGAGGAGGAGTGGGTAGGTGGGTGGCGAGAACCCTCATAGAAGCAGGGGGAAGGGTATGGGAAGGCGAGTCCTAGAGGGGAAACTGGGAAAAGGCATAACATTTGAAATGTAAATAAATAAAAATCCAATAAAAGAAAGAAAAAAAACTGAAAGACTCCTGTTGACTGAAGAACAGGTCAGCTGAAAATGAGATCAAAGCATATAGTTCTGGCCAATGACAAATTCTAGAACATCGGTTTTCAAGCTCTAGTTTGAAGACTTTAATGTACTAAGGACACCCCTGCAACTTTTTGGTTATGTCAACTGTAGATATTTAGCATAATGGAAATTAAAATAAACCATTTGAAATGCAAAAAAACTAAAGAAAGAAAAAGAAAAAAATCTGTGTCCTTATACTCACTGGCTCCAAGTTGACACAGCCTGCTTCCTCACCATGAAACGTCTAGAGACTGCATAGGCAGTCACATGGGGTTCGACCCAGAGATGCTCCTCCAGGTGTCACATGGGCTTTGACCCAGAGATGCTCCTCCAGGCTCAAGGGAGTGTTCCTCACTGTGAAAAGCCTAGAGACTGCATGGGCAGTCACATGGGCTTTGACCCAGAGATGCTCCTCCAGGTTTAAGGGAGTGTTTATTGTTCACATACACATTCTGTGTTGGGCATCCCCAGATGCCTAATTTTTGGTAAAATAACCACAGGAGTCTCAGGCTGTAGCCAGTCCAGTGAACTGTAGTCAGAATGAGGGTGTTTCCAAACCAGCGAGGAGTGTCCACTAAAACCCACCTCTGGGCCACAGCATTTCTCCAGTTTTCTTTTGATTTTTGTTTCTTGCACAATTCACATTTGTTTAAGATTATATGCCACCAGAAACCTCATCTGGGACTACCAGATGAGTGTCCAGGATACAGACAGTAGAAATACAGCCCTGATCATATCCGTGCTTGACCGTCAGAGAGAATCACAAGGGGCTCCAAAACACCGAGTGAGGATTAAATATTATCTGCCTGAGGCAGCTGGGGCAAGTGCTGGGATGTAAGGGAGGGGACAGGGGAGCCCAGAGCTTCAGCTAGCGTGGCTCAAGCTCCACTCTACTTTCACACAGCTGTGTATGCTAGAGCAAGTTATTGCAAGCACTCTCACCCATTCCTTCTTTCGTGAAAAAAATGGTGTTTATACTGCTCCTAAGTGCTCCTGTGAAAGCCTAGAAAATGGGGATCTTAGGGTAGAGCCTGGCCTGGCATGTGGTTACTCGCAGCCTTGTTAACTAAAGAAAAGTAGGGGGCGAGGATCCTTCTTTATCTAGTGTGTCAGAAGGCTTTTCAAATAACATATCATAGACAGATACATGAAGGAAGACACCTGGAGCCATTTGGGAGTAAGTTCCAGAATCGCCATGGTAACAGAGAGCTTGATAAATGTGAGGCCAGGAAGGGGGAAGTGAGTGGGAAGGGAGGGAGGCTGGGGATTGTGGGTGAGCCAGGGGGATGCTCAGCCGAAGGCTAGGATCCGATGCCTGTAGCACATTCACATTGGCTGCTACATGGACGAAGAACATTCCAGACTACATCAGGGATGGAGACTATGGCACACTCCAGGTCGGTCCAGCCCCGAGGGTCATGTTACTTATCCAAGGAGGCTAGCAATATGTGTGTACTCAGACTGTCTAAGACATACCATGTCCAGGTTAAACATTTATACATCTTGAAACTATTACAGAATTTTCAATTCAACTAAGAAGATTAGTAATTCCATAATCTAAGATGCCTCCTGCACACACACACAAACACATGGATATGTATATACATATATGTATATATACATTGGCAAACTCAAGACTACTGAGTTACATGCTTAGAACTAAGTCAGAAAACAGTTTTGAGCTAAATATCAGCACATTCACGCCAGCTGTACCAATGGTGTCAAAATGAAGTCTTAACACTAACAGTCAGCCATCTGAAATCTCAGCCAACCACAGGTAGCGAGTGCTAAATGAAAATACCACAAATGTCATCTGTCAGGCCAATGGATTAAAAGGCACAGTCAGAATCAGTGCTGTCACCTGATGCTGAGCAGCACAGTTCAGCCAAAGCAAAAGAGGAAGCAATGAAAGGAAGGAGGGGAGGAAGAAAGGGGAGGGTAAATGAGAGGAAGACGAGAAGTAAGAAAGGAATAGAGGAAGGAAGGAGGGAGGGAGGGAAGGAGGGAGGGAAGAAGAGAAGGAAGAAAGAGAGGAGGGAGGGAAGGAGGGAGGGGAGGGACAAGGAGAGGAAGACAGGAAGGAAGAAAGGAATAGAGGAAGGAAGGAAGAAAGGAGGGAAGGAGGGAGGGGAGGACAGAGGGGAGGAGAGAGAGGAGGGACACAGAGAGGAAGACAGGAAGTAAGAAAGGAATAGAGGAAGAAAGGAGGGAGGGAAGGAGGGAGGGGAGGGACAAAGAGAGGAAGACAGGAAGTAAGAAAGGAATAGAGGAACAAAGGAAAGAATAGAGAAAAGAAGGAAGGGAGGGAGGAAAGGAAAGAGGGAGGGAGGGAGGGGAGGGAGGGTAGAAAGGAGGGAAGGAGAGAGGGGAGGAGAGAGGGAAGGAGAGAGGGAGGAAAGAGAGGAAGGACAAAGAGAGGAAGACAGGAAGGAAGGAATAGAGAAAGGAAGGAGGGAGGGAATGAGGGAGGGAAGGAGGGAGGGAAGGAGGGATGGGAGGGACAAAGAGAGGAAGATAGGAAAGAAGAAAGGAATAGAGGAAGGAAGGAAAGAATAGAGAAAAGAAGGAAGGAAGGAAGGAAAGAAGGAAGGGAGGAAGGAGGGAAGAAACAAAAGAGGGAGAGAGGGAGGGAGGAAGTTTCTGTTCAGGACTCCCATATTAGATGAGAATTACATCATTCTTGCCATCCTGGTCCTGTGACCTCGACAGATGTGCTGTGGCATACACAAGCACGCACACTAAGATAAAGTAAATGACAAAATACAGGTAATACAATTGGGAGGCGATGCGTGGTTACTGAGTCAATTCCTTCTAGTATTGGCATCACATATTGCATCACATATTATATGTACTATTGCATGATATGTACTATGTATTATTTTTATATGATGCACTTTAGTTCTGTGTTCTCATGTTACAACAAATTGGGGGTTAGGAAGAGAAGGCATATTCAATAAATGTTGTCTATAAGATGAGACAACAATATGGCCTTAGGACCATGGACTCAATGATTCTTGCTCTCCTTTTACCATATCTTTAGTGTTGACCAGTTGTGAGAACCTTCTAGAGGTTGTCAGTTTCACATCACTTATCAATAACTTACATACATTGGCATCTCAGCACAGAGATTTTGACTCCATTGGTGCCCACCGACTTACAAAGCCACACTGAAGGCTTCTACTGCTACTGTGGAAATAAAAATGTCCTTGTTGTCTAACCAGGGGAAGCTCTTGAAATAAATTCAGAATTGCCTCTCCACTGGGACTGCATGTACAACTTCCATACACTGAGCCACAAGGGTATACTCTGAGATGAGCCTCCTTAGGCAATTTTACTGTTGGATAAACACTGTAGAGTGTGCTGACATGAATTTAGATGACAGAGCCTTTTACATACCTAGGCTATGATATACCATGCAAACATATACCATGGGAATTATATGTACATGAGATATAACCTATGGCTTCCAGGGCCGTTGTGAAGAAAAAAAAATGAGATTTAACCTAGTATGAGTACAAAAGAGAGGTGCAGCAAACGAACACTCTGTGAAGCCCCTGCTGACAGTCGGGCTCTTTAGGGTTTGTTTGTCTCACATAAGAAATATGTTGACAAGGTGCCCGTCCCTTGGTGGAGAGCGACGGCCAGCCAATGACTGCTCAGAGAGGCAGAATCAGTATTCTCCAGAGATGAACTCCTTAGAGGGTATCTGAATCCAAATGGTCAGCCCTACATAGATGTATGTATGAGCGATATTAAATGGAATCAACAGATTCTATCTGGAGGGGAGGGAGGAGGGAGATTGCAATAATAAGTAAAGAACCAGAGATCATGAATTGAGGAGGTGGGGATGTGTGTGTGTGTGTGTGTGTGTGTGAGTGTGTGTGTGTGCATATGTGTGTGTTTCTGTGCATGTGTGTGTATGTATATGTATGTGAATATATGTATGTATGTGTATATTTGTATGTATGTGTATGTATATGTGTGTGTATATGTGTATATGTGTGTATATGTGTGTATGTGTGTATATGCATGTACATATGTGTGTGTATGTTTGTGTGTATATGTGTATGTATGTATATGTGTATGTATGTGTGTGTATCTGTATGTGCATGTTTCTGGAGGAGTAAAGATGATGCAAATACAGTACTCATGAATTTTTTTAATAAAATTTTAGATTAAAAGAATAAAAAGCAACACATTAGCAACAATAATTTATTATCATATTAAAAACAAGTAGTGTATATAATTGTATTGAGTCCAGTTTTACATGGCTGGAGAAATGTAGACATGTGGACACCAGCATCAATATAACCAGGAAGACCATATAGTACATCGCAAGTCTACACTGGCTGTGTCAACACTGGGCAATAGGAAGGTTTCAACTCTACAAGACTCATGGAACCAAACTGACCAAAAGGTGTAGGATGAGTCCCCGTATTGTTTAGCAATCAGAAAAATGCTCCACAGACAGACCCGCAGACCAATGTTACATAAGCAGTCTCTCGGTTGGGGTTCCCTCTTCTCAGGTGTGTCAAGTTGATAACCAAAATTAGCCATCCTAGGCAGCTCGGTTTGACTTATATAAAGCATCATGTTCCTAGCCTCAATACTTGATGATTTAATAGGGAGAAACAGATAATGTTTGCATAGTATCATGCTGTGCATAAATCCATGACCACGTGCAGCTCCGCTGATCATCTCTCTGCCTTCGAAATTAATTGGTCTATCTCAGTACTCACAGTGCTTGACCTCTCCGGTGACGTCCTGCCCTTGTTAAAACCCTCTTCCTGCTTCTTTCTGTGATCCTACTGGCTTGTTTCCAAGTGACCTCTCACTTCCCTGGCTCCCTCTGTCCATATTCAGAGCTCCATCTTGGCTATCTCTTTGCCTTTTAATTAGATCGGTTGCTCATCATGTCTGTGGGGCCCCTTGTTTGGACATCCCTCTGAGCAAGCCTTCTAGACCTGTAATTTAACTATGGACTTGGGAATCCCATTATGCACCTCACAGGCATCCCGAAATGCACATAGCCAAAAGTGAAGGCATCGTTCAGCCAAATTCTCTTCATTTTCAGATTTCAAATTTCATAGTACAATTCTCTAGGGACCCTTTCCTTCAGTGTGTACTCTGACTCCATATCCAACACTGGGTCACACAGCATTCAGAGCTCACCTCCCCAGGACTGAGGTGAGTTCCTCAGCTGTGAACTGAAGGTGGTAACCACAGGGGAAAGCAGAAGTCTCCTGGGCAAACTGACAGGCCTGTTAGAGCTGTGGCGAGGTTCACGACTATGGTTTTTCTGCAGCACTCTTTTTAAATACAGATGAGAGCAGGGAGCTCAAGCTTGAGTGTATGTGGGAATCCCTGGGATCTCTGCCAGGAGCCAAACTGTAATTATTTCATTAACTAGACATTAGATTTTTTTCACAATTCATAAGATAGGAAAGTGTAAAACAGATCAAGAATTATTTGGTATGTGATAAGAAGGTCTCTTCCATCCACGTGTCTGGTGTTCCTGCCCATCCTCACCATCCGATAAACTTTACTTTTCCCCACATAATAAGAAGTCCTGGATAAGTTATTTTTTTATTATACTATTTACAATGGTGAGCTGCCTGGAAGACATTATGGTATTTGGGAAGAAAAGTAATTGTGTCCATAGCCTGATCAAGGCATACGTACAGACAGACAAGGCATACGTACAGACAAGGCATACATACAGAGATGAACTTGCAATATTTGGGACGTGTCAGTCACAGTAAGCATAAAAGGCTCTCAGCGGATATGAGCACCACAACCTTCAATATCTGAATCAATTTCAACCAATAGAAAATGAGAGTAAGGAAGAACTGCAAAATGATTAATTATTAATATTATGACATTGTACATAATGCAGCATTAGTTTCTCTGTCTATAATGTATTTGTGTTTTACATGATTTTAAGTTACATAATACTTTGCATAGATGAAAACTTGATTAAATAAAGTCTATTGAATCAACCTAGTATGAAAAAGTGTTTACTTATTTATAAACCATCACATATTTAGGGGAAAATATCTTAAAATGTATTTTAGATACAGACAAGATTTGTCAGAAATCTAGTGGGAGCCTAAGGTTACATCCATAGTGCCCTGCTAAGATTTTTACAACATAACTTATTCATGTATGCCCTTGGCCATTTTCTATACTACACTTTTCCAAAGATGAAGAAAAGTGTAGGAAGTCTTTGAAGACAAGACAAGATTAGACAAAACGTCCTGGCTGCTGATGGATGGCTAAAATGTCCTAGCATAGCCTTGGAACACTGAGAGCTGCCACTGTGGCACACATGCTGAGGATCTGACGGGACCCAGGAAGAGTCAGTTACACTCAGGTGATGTTAAAAATCCACAAAAGAACAAGTGAAAATGATGAGAAGAGACACGGCGCTCACAGCAAGGAGCTCCTGGGAGGAGGAGAAGAACGAAGGGTCACTTTATGCAGTCACATGATTCAGAACCAGCACATGACAGAAATCTAGAGCGGGAGAACCAGTGTGTGCAACAGCCCCGGATTATCCCCACAAGTAACAGAACTTCTGGAGCAAGCACGTGTTCTTAGAGCCCAAGAGTATATAAAGGCATGCTGCATTGAAACAACACTGACATTCCGCTGTGCACAGCATCCCCGTAAGCCGGGAATACGTAAGATAGATATAGGGGAGGTGGCTTGAATGAGACCGGTGTCCATAAGCTCGTGAGTTTGGGAAGTGTGGGTGTACTTTTTTATTTTTTTATTTTTAGCTATTTTAGTGAGTTCCTACATCTACCCCCCTTACAACCCTTATTCTACCAAAATCCTTCCGAAGGCCTCAACAGTAGGTAGGGAGAGAGAAGGTTAGAGGGAAAGGGGGACTATAGACTTCCTTCGGCTTCTTCCTGCTGAGTAGGGACATTGAGTTCCTAGGGGCACGTCCTATCACCTCCATCAGAATATCCAGCAATCCAGCAATCCAGGAACCAAGCAATAGGAAATACAGGAGCAAACCTAGCATCAGGGGAAGTGGCAGCCACAGCCCTCTCTGCCTCTCCCATTTATACCATCTCCAGAGCCCCTGGGATTAATCTGTCTGCGGCTGGCAAGGATCACGCTGCTGCCAGTGCACAAAGCAAACCATAGTCATCCACCGTGACGCAGCCTCTCACCCACACCTGGGATTAAAACAAAACCACATTCACATAACATAACTGGGTTAGAAAGGCTCTCTCCAGGGACAGATTCAGAGCTATGACCTTGTTGGAGGAGGGGCGTCAAGGGGATGAGCATGGAGATTTCAGAAGACTTGCGCCATCTCCAGTTAGCTCTCGCTGCCTCTTGTTTGTAGTCCAAAAGCTAAATTCTCCGTTGCTAGCGCAGCCTTCTGCCACCTTTTACCTCCACTCTGCCATCGTGGATGCTAAGTCTCTGGAACTGTAATCTCAAGCTACACTCTTCCTCCTACAAGCTGCTATGGTCACGGTGGTTCATCACAGCAACAGAATGTAACTAAGACCCTAGGCGATGGAGCTCAATCGGACACTTTGTATCCAAAGGCAGCCCGAGGAAACCAGCCCTTTCCCTTTTGGATCTGGATGCCTCATCCTCTGCAGATCCGGGAACACTCTCGGTAAGCGCTACGGTAACGTGGGATTCTCACTCACATGCAGCCTCTTTGTGTATTCTACCCTGATCCTTGTGGAAATGTGAATGGACCCCTCCAACTGGCGCTTCTACTAGGTACCATAAGTAGGCTTCATCCTCTGAGCTAGAGTATGTGGGTATCTGAAAGATGGGGTAGAGAAGTATTCTTCAATCAAGTTCAGCTGCAATTGATTAGCAATGTCTGCCTTGTGCAAAGGAATAGCAGATATGCCCCCTTGACTTGTTAACCTTCAACTATTTGGATGCTGAGCTTTTGTAACCTGCATTATTGTTGTTTGAGCTTTTTAGAATAGTGGGTTTCTGATATTCAGCCCATGCTTTCACCTGCAGATCAATAATTCAAACACCTACTGTTCCTGTTTTCCTAATCATGACACGGTTACCTATGATACCCAGAAAAGAAAGACTATTTCTTAGATAGAAAAGATGCCTGTCTCTGTGGGATGAAAACCAGCTGCCAGTCCAAGTGGAGGATGCCTGTCCATTACTTTAGCCATTACCCATGTGTGCCAAATGCTGTTTGTCTCCCAACAGATGACCGCCAGCTATGTTTTGATCTGTACTGCAAGAAGTTCAAGCATTTTAAAGTGCTGCTGACATTTCCACATCCAGATATCCCAGAATATACCCCAAATCTCTGGGATCTTCTTTCCCTCCTCTTTAAACCACTGAACAGATTTGTGGCTTAAATTCTAGATAAATAGTCTCGATTCGCCCAACACCAGCTTTACCAAGCCAGGCAAATAATAGACCTCTGATAACTAAAGGGGACAGATGTCACAACATCTGCTTTCATCGTGAGTCCCAAAGGTGCTTTATGTCAGCCAAGTTCTGCATCACCAAAGCAATAATTCAAGGGAGATGGTGCCGATCATCCCCCAGTGGACCCCTCTGACTCTGTTCCTTCGCCTCTCCCAAACTTGCTTCCCAGACTGTACAGATGCCAGTGTAAATGCTGGGAGCTTTGCAAGTCTCAATCTCCTTAATAGAGACATCGAGCATCTGAATTTGGAAGAATTTTATCCCAAGATGCTCAGACGCTTCCTAGGATGGCTCTGTATAATGAATAGAAAATTGTGCTCTTCCTGCATGATGAAAAGAGAATAACTCCAGAGTGAGGCCACGATTAGCTTATAAATACGATAATTATCCACACAAGTGACAACACTAATTAGTTTCCTCTGGTGTGGAGCCGGTTTGGCAAAAGTATGCTTGGATATCCCACAAAAACAAAAAATAGTTCAAAATCACATGTAAAGGAGGTCTTTATTTGTTTGTAGTGACAAACTGAAAATGGTGAATTATGGTAGAGAATAAATTGCAGTTGGATCACACTGAATTTTATTTTATTTTTTTGTTTTCTGAGAATGTAGTTTAATAAATGGATTGATGTTAGCTGAGATTTCGCTATTTCCACACTATTTGGTTTAGCTTATTGAATGATCTAAAACAGCTTTCAAGGTTAGAATTTCCACATTGGTTCTGATGTTTATCATTAATGAAGACATCAACAATCAATGTTTCTGGTCTGTTTTATTTGTTTACTTTAGACTTAATTTTACTGGTTAATATTCACATGTTTGTGTGTCTGTTGGAGGGGGTCATCTGCATTTGAGTGCAGGTACCCACAGATGCCAGGGGAAGGTGTCAGATCTACTGGAGCTGGAGTCACAGGTAGTTGTGAGCTGCCTGAGACAGGTGTTGGAAACTAAAGTACACACCTCTCCGAGGGAAGGAAGTGCTCTTAGCTGAACTTGAGCCATCTTTCCAGCTCTGGGCTCTGCTTCCTCATAGGCAGCATTCTGAATGTTTTACTTACCCTGTGTTTTCTGTTTTCCCATTTGGCCTGCCCAACATTGAGGACCTGCCATTCCTCATTCCAGAACATAGAGGCATTCTGCTTGTTGTATGCCAAGGGTTGTTCCGAGTGCTGGAGTTAAAGAGGCAAGACTGTCTTCATGGGGCTTCCCTTCCAGCTCTAGATATGGATTGGTATCTAGACTGTGGGTAGCTGGCTGTGATCTATGTTTGGTGCCTCAAACTCAAAGAACCATTGCTTGGTTCTCACTAGTTGATAATAAATAAGGCTGTGGTCCTGTGATGGTTGGTTTTATCAACTTGACAAACCTTAGAAGCACCTGGAATAAAAGTCTCAGTGAGAGTTGCGTCCATCATCTGAGGCCATGAACAAGGTTGTGTCCATCATCTGTGGCCATGAACAAGGTTGCGTCCATCATCTGAGACCATGAACAAGGTTGCGTCCATCATCTGTGGCCATGAACAAGGTTGCGTCCATCATCTAAGACCATGAACAAGGTTGCGTCCATCATCTGAGACCATGAACAAGGTTGCGTCCATCATCTGAGGCCATGAACAAGGTTGCGTCCATCATCTGAGGCCATGAACATGGCCTATGAAACATATTTCTTATTTAGGTTGATTGACATGGGAAGATTCATGGTGAATGTGGGTAACAGCCTTTCACAGACCAGACCATTAATGGTATAAGACTTTTAAAAACTTAGCTGCACTTAGGCATGCACACATTCATTTCTCTCCCCACCTGCTCATGTCTGTGAATCTGACCAGCTGCTTCAGGCTCCAGCCTTAAATCCCCTGCAGTGACAGACTCTTAACCTGAAGTTCCGAACTATAGTAAACTCCTTCTCTCCTAAGTTGTTTTTAATCCCAGTAACTAGAACGGGAACAGGGACAAGTCCCATTACAGCCAACTCCTCCACAAATACATAAATAAATAAATAAATAAATAAATAAATAAATAAATAAATTTAAAATTATCTAAGAATAGTCAGACAAGACATATGTATAGGACATAGTTCCCTTAAAGAAGTTTACAACTGCGTACGTAGTCTGTAGGGGGATACTGGGCAAACGTGTGCATGGATAGTAGCATATTTATTCTATGGTCTCTGGGCAGAACTCTGAAGCAGATAGCTCATATTCACAATTTTCCATTAAAGCTACCAGGCCAAAGTTATATTTAGGAATTCTTCCATGGATAAACACAATCACTTAAACATTATATTGAGTATATTTAAATAAACTAAACTGAAGACTTCCTAATTCTCTTATAGTTCCAAGAACTTAAGTAAATTTACTATCACCATTCAGAACAAAAATTTGATCAAAGTAGTAACCAAGTTGTTAAGTCTTTATTATTTGATTATTATTGTTAAGTTATTATTTGATTAAGCCTGAGGTAAAGAAAATATCAGGGATCAGTGTTCACTAAGATTTAGGATATGATATTAATAAATAATATATGATTAGTAATAATAATAATCAACATCACCTAGAAATGTCTTTTCTTGTTATTAGAGACTATATAACTAAGAGAGAATTTAAAATTTGTTCCTTTTAGCAGAGATAACTCCAGACTGTGCAAATGTTTTATTTGAAAGCAATTAAAGTATGATTAGATTATTTAAAGTACAATAAAGTATTTTGCTCATCTAGTTTTATATGAAAAGTGTTAGTACAAAAATTCTCAAATCTGTGAACTAACATTGTCATGTTAATTAATTTTATTCAACATTTGTCTTCTGTGTTAACATATAACATGGTTGAAGTTTGAGGAAAGCAGAGCTTTGAAATCACACACACAAATGTTCTGGCTTTATATAAAATTAGAAATAATTTCAATCTCTTCAAATCACGTTTTAAATAGAACCATGCAGCATCAAAGCTTGTCTTGACTTGTGGGAATTTTAAACCAGCCAATTTGTCAAGTAAAATCTCCTGCGTGGAGAGCAGTCTGTGCTGGGCATAATCGGGATTTTTGCAATCCTGGGTTCTTTTTAAATTCAACTCAATGTTCAAACTTTTAGCAGACCACACAGCGTTTGGCCAGCATTGAGAAGTGGCTAGCATAAGATACTAAATGGTACATACCGGGGGCGTTCACTTTAACATCCAGCAAGGATATGTCTGGTAGTGGTGGAGCAACACTGGTTGAAGCAACTACAAATAAATACAAATCCTGGTAATAAATAAATGCTAGCAGCACTATAGAAGAGGCCCAAACCCTTCTCTCTTGTACCTGCCCACTTGAGCTGAGATGGAACTTCTCATCAGGAGATAAAAGCTATTTGTCAGCCCTGTGTGTCTGGAAAGCCAGAGGACTGGTTATTGTAGTGTAGAACACTACAATTATATCACAACTGGTGGCCTGGAAAATGGGCCCATTGAGACTTGTGATCTTGTGATCTCTCGGGGCGGAGACTCTAAAGTAATTTAACAGGATTTTAGGACCTGAGAAATGGTGAAGTCGTGGAGTTTTGAGCCAATCTCTGCCAAATTGAGGAATTTAGTAAAAGGCACAGCTCTCTATGCAATGGTCACACATAGACATGTTCTTGAATGAAAAGGCACACCCTACGACTTAGAGCAAAGACAGCATAGTCCCACAGAGACCAAGCTTTAAACCAAGGTCCCACAATAAAAAATAAGTTCTAGTGATTGTATCTACATTAAACTCATCACCACCATGTTCTAAGTTAAGTCTGTTGCTGTGGTAAAACACCCAAACCAATGTAGGGAAGGAAAGGGATTTAGAATTGCAGTTCACTGTCCATCACTGAGAAAGAATCAAGGCAAGAATTTGAAGACAGACTTATTTGCTATTCCACACAACATCACTTCCAACCAAGGAGGCCACTTCACAGCCGAGGAAATACAACGGAAACTGTGGGGAATGCTGCTTGCACACTGGCACTCAGGCTCGTGCTGAGGCAGCTTTCTCACACAGTTCAGGACACCACCTCTCTAGGGAATGGTGCCACCCATGGTGGGCTGGGCCCTCTCACATCAATGAACAGTCAAGACAATCTTCCAAAGACATGACCACCGGGGTAATCTGGTCTTAGCAGTTCCTCAGCTGAGAATCTCTTCCCAGGTGATTCTACCTCGTAGCAAGTTGACATTTAAGGCTAGCCAGTACATATCTTTCTTCAAAATAACACCCAGAGCTTATGCTTGTGAGCTCAAGGGGCTGAGCCAGAAGGATTGCTATGAGTGTGAGAATAAAAACGAAAAGAAAAAGGAAAAGGAAGGGAAAGGAAGGGAAGGAAAGAGGAGAGGGCTAGGCTGTTGTACAGAATTCAGAGAGGATGAACGTTGGAAGTGGCCATCAGACCCTGGGCTAAGACAGAGTACTGAAAGAAGAAATTGTCTAGAAATCATGACTATTTTGGAGTTTGGCAGTAAGGCTGAGGACACAGCCCACTGGAGAGAATAAAGGTTTGTTGAAAGTATCACCATCAAGACCCTCTAGGAACATCTCTGATGTGTTGGGTAAGCTATTTATAGGACACTCTGATTTCAGTTTGCCCTTCAAAGCCACTTAACAAAAGCTGTTACCGGAGGGTCCGTGAGCTACAAAAAACAGTCTTGAAGAAGCCACATGCTCTCCAGAAGGCGCCTGTAGTACAGGAGCTGAACAGGGTGGATTCTGTGCACAGCATGAGAACTCTGATCTGTCTCTCTGTCTCTCTGACTCTCTGTGTATCTCCGTGGTTCTCTCTCTTTCTCTCTCTCTCTCCCTCTCTCTCTCTCTCCCTCTCTCTCTCCCCCTCCCTCCCCCCCTCTCTCTCTCCCCCTCCCTCCCTCCCCTCCTCTCTTTCCCTCTCTCTCTCCCTCTCTCTCTCCACTTGCATTTGACAAGGAAGCTTGACATTGTAGCAATTGAGGATGAATCCCACAGTATTTGTGCAGAATACAGCTTTTCCTCTCAGTTAGGGAAGTGATCATATAGCATGACCATAAACATCTGGAGGAGGAACAGATGTATTTCAGCTTACACATCTCAGATCATACTCCATTGCTCAGGGAATTCAGGACAGGAACTCACACAGGGCAGGAACCTGGAGGCAGAAGCTGAGGCAGAAGCCACGGAGAGGTGGTGGGTGCTTAGTGGCTTGATCCTGCTTCCTCATGCCATCCAGGAATACATGTCCTGGGGTGGCACCACACACAGTGGGCTGAGCCTTCACACACCAACTGAGGAAATATACCACAAGGTTTCCCACAGGACAATCTAGTAAGGACAATTTTATTAAATTGAGGTTCCCCCTTCCAAAATGACTCTAATTTTATGTCAAGTTGACATAAAGTTAGCCAGCATACTACTGAAGGGCAGATTAAAACTAAGAAATAATAATTTGATGGTTAACACATATGACAACCCCTAGAGCACACCAGACTAGCAGAGAACGCATACTCTGAAGGAGGCAGAGGCATGCCTGCTTGAGATCCAACGGTCCCACGTGCAAGTTTCCTCTGATAGGGCCTGGGTACTGCTGCCACGGTGAGAATGGGGGATCCACCAACAGTCAGAGAAGCTTTGCAGTCGAGATAATTGTTTAGCAGGCGGAGCAGTTTCTGTTAGACACTAAGAACTGCTATAAGACCTCAAGTTCCTAAGCGTGTTGCTGGAGGCAGCCTGTTTGCACCTGGGAGAGAGTTCGCACATGTGAGCCGCGGAGTCAGCTAAGTCGTGGCTCATCGGGAAAACCGGACCACGGAAACTGAAGACAGATGAGAACCGCCTAGCAGATTCCTTCTCATTGTGTTGATTCCTGTTCCTTTTCTGATGGCAAGCCCTAAATTAAAATCTTGTTATTTCGCAGAAAAACAAAAAACATATATGACAACTGACCTATAAATAATAAACTAATCTACTGGTTGTAGAATACAGAAATAATTTTATTGTGGGGAAATCTGAAGTGCCTAAATATTGTTTAACATTTTTATTTTAAAAGTGCTCTGCTCCATAAGCATTCTCATAGACTGACTTAATCTTACATATAGGAACTCGAATGATTTTGAGATCATTATTATGTTTAAAGCAAAGAATTGATTATGTTACTTAATTTGTATTGCTTCTTGTTTATCATTTTTACTAAAACACGAGCATTTCCATAGTAAATATTTACTGGGATCTGTGCAAGTCTGTGATGTCCTTGTTTTAAATAAATAAAGCAAATGTTGGTTACTTTAACAAAGAAGGCACCTGTGAAGGAAAGAGTGGGAATCCTAAGATGCAGGGGATTCTGGGACTGAGTAATAATTAATAAATGCTGTTTAATTTTAGGTTGTTTATTATTTTAGGTTGTATATTGTTAAAACAATAGTTTACTCAGCTACTTACGTTGCTCAGGGCAGTTTTGATGGTTCTTTTCTATGGCTGATGTGATTTTGGCTCATGGTGCTAATGGTTGAGAGATTCTGTATTACTGAATGAGAACCCAAGAGCGGATAGTTCAATCTACCCTTGACTTTGTGTTGAGGGCTAGAGAGATGGCCTAGCACGTAAGAGCACCAGCTGCTCTTACAAGATCTGGATTCAGATCCCAGCACATCTGCGTGATAACTCATAGCGGCTGCACGTAGCTCCAGTTCTAGGATATCTGAGCCCCGCACAATCACCAGGTGACACACTGACACACATGCAGGCAAAATACTCATACATGCAAATTTATTGTTTGATTATTGTGTGAATTTGTGTGTTTGTAGGCATGGGATACATATGTGTCTAGAGGTCAGAGGTCAATTCAAGTCTCACTCTTCACAGTCTCTCTCCCTCCCCCTCCCTCCCCTCCCTCCCTCCCTCCCTCTCTCTCCCTTTCTCTTTCTCCTCTCTCCTCTCTCCTCTCTCCCTTTCTCTCTCTTTCTCTCTCTCTCTCTCTCTCTCTCTCTCTCTCTCTCTCTCTCTCTCTTTCTCTCTCTCCTCTCTTTCTCTTTCTCTCTCTTTCTCTCCCTCTCAGTTGTCATTGGCCTGAACTTTTCAAGTAGGCTAGGCTGGCTAGATAGCCTCAACCTCCCCAAGAGACAGCAACACATACCAGCATGCTCAGCCTTTCCTTGTTTACATGGGTGCTGCAGACTGGCTGAGCCGTCTCCCAGCCTAGCTGCCATTTACTTTTAGCAAATGAAACAAGGCTCACAAATTGGAATGAAAAATCATCAAAGCAGATTTCGAAGAGCCAGTTACATCTAGGGTGACTAATATCAGCCCATTTGTCCACTCATCATATCCTCCAGCCCAAACTCAGAATCTAGCCATTACCTGTTTGGATAAGGTTAGCTTGCATGACCTTCTCTGGACTACACTAAAGCGGAGAAGATGACTGGCTGTCTTAAATTTACCTCCAAGAACCCAATCAGTTCGTTTAGTGGGAGATGAGACATCCACAATTATCTTCATGACAAAAAGAGACTTCATTTATAACGATTTCATTTTTACTTTTAATTAGGTGTGTATGTATGTGTCGTAAGGACAGGTGGGGTTGAACATTTGAGTGCAGTGTTCATGGAGGACAGAAGAGGGGGTCAGATCCCTGCAGCTGGAGTTGGAGGAGGTTATGAAGCTCCTGAGAAGGGTGCTAAGGACCCAATTCTGTCTGTCAGGACAGCACTCATTATAAACACTGAGAGGACTCCAGCCCCAAAGTAACTTCTCTAAAAACTAAAATAAAAATTCGCCCAGATGTTTTCCAGTTTTCTCTACCAACATAGCTCTACACCATGAATTTTTACTTGTGACTAGATGTTTATTTGTCTGTCTGTCACAGTGATGGGGTTGAGGGACTTGGCTGCTACATCAGCAGTAGGTAGAAACATAAATGCTGTAACATATTGTCCAGTACATGAGACAGAGTTTCAGTCATACAGAACTAAGAATCATAAAGCACAGATGTCATTGGTGCTGAAGACCAGGAGCCAGCTCCTTGGAGACATAGACATCAGAGTGTGGACTGCTAATCTCTGGATTAGAGCATATCTGATAGAATGAGCCCGAGTCGCTTTAGTGACAACAGCCATCACCACAAATACCAAGGAGGAAGCAGCATCTTTCTGACAGAGCCCCAAAGAGTCATCTAGCATCCCCCAACTTAAACAACTCCTCATATTTCCCATGATCCTTCCGTGGTGAGGCAGGGGTGGAAGATCATAAGCTGCCATCTTCTGAGACGAAGTTTGTTTCAGAGATTTCCAAGTACTGTAATGTATCCTGCCAGAGCCACGGCAACACATTTGATTGATAAATATTGGAGTTAGATCACTCCAAGCTGCTCTCCTCTCTCCTGACACTTAGACGGAAGGAAGACAATTTAAAACCATAAACCTGGTGCTAAAAACCCTCAGTGTAGTTATTTTATCTGCAAATAAGAGCCAAAGTTTCCAAGATTTTTATCTGAATATTGTATGTGTTTTGCTTAAATAGCATATTTATAAATATAAATATATTGCAGATATATTATAGAATACGTATAATGCAAGGTATCTTTTATAATCAGGTAAGAAGCGGGGGGGGGGGGGGCTGAGCAAATGCTGAAGTCAGCAAAGTGCTTGTTACCTATCAAAGGAAGGACCTGAGTTCCCATTCCCAGCGCCCAATAGAAATATTGTGTGCTTCTTGAATCTCAGTGCTGGGAAGGTAGGAGGAACATTGGGAGGAGGGGGCATCCCTGAAACTCATCAGAGAGCCAGGCTTGCCACATAGGTGATTCAGTGATAGGCCTTGTTTCAAAAACTGAAAAAAAAAATGAGGTGGTGAATTATGTAACAAGATAATCCAAACTCTGATCTCCACAGGCTACAGGCACACAAACACACATGTGTGCACCCCTCCGTGTATGTGTGCACATACTGTACTAATACACATATACACACAAATCAGGTAAAAGATTATCTATACGATTATCGCTGTGAATAGCAACAATTTTATAACACCTAAGTGTAATACAGTGATGTAATATACAACATGATATTCAGCAATATAATTATGCATGTAATTGCCTACAGAATTCCAGATACTCGTGAATAGCTTCCAATGTGTAATTAGGCTGTGTGCACTCCCCTGGCTGGTACAGATGTGCCTTTATTCTCAAGCTGCTTCTAGTATGGCGTTTTCAAACTGTGCCTGTTAGTAAAGAGGTTGAGGAGGGTTCACACTTCTCAAAGCTTTGTTTGGTTACTTTCTTCAGGCTTATTCTATGTAGTTACCCTACCAGGGTACTTTTCAAGCTCTGGCGGTCTGTGCCCATGTTTGTGACCCTAGGAATGTTTCTTCTTCTAGTCTCACAGGGAGATAAAAAGCCTGCCTGCTGTTGCTGGCCTGCTCCAGGTCATTGGTGAAGTTAGATGAACAGGGGGAGAAAATTTCTCTTAGAGATACACCTGGATCCCAGACAGAGCCACCAGATATGTCACCAACAGGTGGCTGAAGTTGTAGCTGATTGGTTCTTGGTGGGATTCTCTTGGACTTGCTGGCAATCCTTGAGACAAGCCTTGGGACTTGGAAATAAATCTGCATTAATTATTTTCTTAATAGCCACTAATAATCTCACAAGGTCCAGAAAGCTTTCCTCCAGCAGCTGATGAAAGCAGATACAGAGACCACCACCCAAGCCAAGAACTGCGCAGTAGAGCCCAAATTAGAGATCTCTATCTGGCCCTCCCCTTGGAGCTGGTGAAACACCTAGGAGGAGGAGCAAGAACCCTAGGAGCCAGAGGGATTAAGGACACCAGGAGAACACCACCCACAGAATCAACTAAGCAGGGCTTATAGGCGCCCAGAGACTGCAGCAGCAATCACAGAGCCTGCATGGGTCTGTACTGAGTCCCCTGTATACATGCTGTGGTCGTTAGCTTGGTGGTTTTGTGTGACTCCTTACAGTGGAAACGGGGTATCTATGACTCTTTCACCTGCCCTTGGGCCCTTTTTTCTCCTATTTGATTTGTGCAGAGTCTTACTGTATTACATTACACCATGTTTGTCTTATTGTATTGCATTGCATCATATTCGTCTCACTGTATTACATCACACCGTGTTCGTCTCACTGTATTACATTACACCGTGTTCGTCTCACTGTATTACATTACACCGTGTTCGTCTCACTGTATTACATTACACCGTGTTCGTCTCACTGTATTACATTACACCACGTTCGTCTCACTGTATTACATTACACCGTGTTCGTCTCACTGTATTACATTACACCGTGTTCGTCTCACTGTATTACATTACACTGTGTTCGTCTCACTGTATTACATTACACCACGTTCGTCTCACTGTATTACATTACACCATGTTCGTCTCACTGTATTACATTGCACCGTGTTCGTCTCACTGTATTACATTACACCATGTTCATCTCACTGTATTACATTACACCGTGTTCATCTCACTGTATTACATTACACCGTGTTCATCTCACACTATTACATTACACCGCGTTCGTCTCACTGTATTACATTACACCGTGTTCGTCTCACTGTATTACATTACACCACGTTTGTCTCACTGTATTACATTACACCACGTTCATCTCACTGTATTACATTACACCATGTTCGTCTCACTGTATTACATTACACCATGTTCATCTCACTGTATTACATTACACCGTGTTCGTCTCACTGTATTACATTACACCGTGTTCGTCTCACTGTATTACATTACACCGTGTTCGTCTCACTCTATTACATTACACCGTGTTCGTCTCACTGTATTACATCACACCGTGTTCGTCTCACTGTATTACATTACACCGTGTTCATCTCACTGTATTACATTACACCGTGTTCATCTCACACTATTACATTACACTGTGTTTATCTCACTCTATTACATTACACTGTGTTCAGTTGATATATTTGGGAGAGGTGTATTTTTCTAAAGGGAAATGGAGAGGAGTGGATCTGGGGGAGAGTGGAAGTAGGGTGGGAAGAAGACTGGGGGAAAGAGGTGGCAAAAATACAAAGGTGAGGTATTGTATGAATAATAATAAATTTTTAAAAATATCTAACAGCATAATGTCTATGATAAATGCAACTTCAATTACACAATGCAAAAAGAAAATTGACAAGGCTCCGGGTTCCTGACTGAGAAGACGTTCTTAATTCTACAGGCATTGCTTTCTGTCTCTGTTTCCATCTCTGTCTCTTTCTGTCTCTCTGCCTCTGTCTCTCTCTGTCTGTCTCTGTCTATCTCTGTCTCTCTGTCTCTGTCTCTCTGTCTCTGTCTCTACCCCCCCCCACCTGAACACACACACACAACGTCTTGAATTTGGCAGTCCTTACTTTGTCGCACATTCTCTTCTGACATTCTCTCAGTCTACTCTCTCCTCTCTCCACTCCCCTGCTCTCCTGCACCCTGCTTCAGATCTCTCTTCTCTACCCAGTGTTCTACACCCTGTCATACCTGGACAGCTCCCAAGCCATTCTCCTAGCTCATCTCCAACTCTCAAGTGAATGCTTGGAATCCATACCTTGCCTTTGGAGTTGAAGGCTCCAAGCCGTCTGAGCTTGCCCATTCTTCAAGGCTACAGGATAAACGGTGGAACATCCTGTGTTTTAAAGTGCTCGTAAACTCTGAAGGCCATGTGTCTCACTGCTCAGCGTAGCAAAGGAAGTATAGGTTTAGTGGCCCTATGTCTTTATGAGGCATCATAATTTCATCTTTTATCTTTTCAACCTCAAATCAAAGATTAAGATTGGAGACTGGGATTGCAAAGTCCAATGTGCTTGGGCAGGGTGGCTGAGAGGTTGAGAAGAATTGCAGCTCTCACGCTAGTTTATCAAAGACTGGGTTAGGTTGTATATCCTCAGAGCTCCATAGGCTGCTGGTTGAATCATCTCCTGGGGTCTTGGACCCAGACTCAGATCTAGCCTGTCTTTACAATGATCTCTGTAGTCCTCTGGAGCAGTAAGGACAGAAGTAGGGGAGAGGTATTCTGTCCCTTTTACCTCTGGGTAGCACCCATGGGCCTTGGAGTATCACCATGGACCTTGGAGTATTTTATCCAAGTTATCAATGTTTAAGCATTTACAAATGTCTGATACATGGGGTACATTTGTGTTCTTCTCATGTGCCCTATAAACCTTAATGGTGGACCTGGACCTTCTTCTCCTACTGATTTCATTCCCTTCAAAGGAAATGAATTTTCTCTGAGGGATGAAGAGATGCTGCTGTCACTCTGAGCTCCCTGGGCTAAAGCCAAGAAGCCAGGCAGTAGGCCTCCTACTTTCAAGTAACATGTTGAAAAGCCAATGTCTTCTGATATCATATCTCACCCTGTCCTCATCCTATAGGTAAGAGGGAAAAGCCATTTTTTAAACCGCCTTCAAACTATTTCAAACACATATAGGAAAGTCTTTGATTGACTTGCTTGGGTCCTGGCTCACCCCTGGCTACCAGTCTGTGGGGGAGGAAGAATTTTACTGGCCTGATGTAGATTCCATGCTTAGCACTGTGTGATTGTATAGAGTCGGAACAAAGAAGACATAGGGCTTGTAGAACCAAACTTAAAAGCCCCCCAGGGATGAACATCACACTAAATGCTGAGTGTTTCATCAACAGCACTGAAAAGGTAGACAGACGGTACCCAGAGCTGTGGTCACAAGGAAACCCTTCAAACATCACGCCCATTACAAACATGATCAAAGAGAGTAACGGGATGAAATGGACCAGACACAAAGTAGGTACTTTACATGGGCCACAGCGATTACAATAAATGATCTTGGTATATAGTTTAATATGATTTAGCCAACTACACTCCTGGGTGCACATTACATACACACACACACATACACACAAGCACTCTTGAGGGTTGGATATAGGTGGGATAAAAAAGTCCATGCAGGAGAATGCTGTTGCCCCATCAGAGGGTGAGTTACCTTTGAGAGAATATTGTCAGTTTACAACGGGCAATGTGAGCTCAGCATCTCACTAATCACCTATAGGTAGGATTAATTTTCTGGCTTTGCTTTGGGGCCAAAAAGTAACTATGGGTCTCAGTAATTCGACAGCAAGAGTTGCATTTCTTCAGCAATCTCCAACATGTCCACACTGCAGGGATCCAGTCATATACTCACCTGAATGGCCATGACTCTGGCATGCCACAAACCGCATAATTTAGCACAGTGCTGGTATCCTGGTGAAGAGGAGGAATCAACATGAGTGTTACTTGCTATAAATTACCTGCATGCCCAAGAAAGTACATGAGCTAGTGGTTATTAAATCTGGTCAAATGCATTGTTGCATAGCAACTGCCAAGCACAAAACCACCTTTCTTCTTATTTTATTTTTTCACATACTGCAAACAGCATCTCTGGTACAATTAGCAGAGGCCTCTACCACTTCTCGCCTAAAACCATATGGAGGTTCCTTTCATAACACAATGCCTTCTTGGCAGTCATTCAGTCAAAGGCCTGCTCTAATGAGCTCCATTCCATTGCTCTAGACATGGACAAGATTGATTCTTTAAAAGGCTTTCATAGGAAGCCTGAGCCCTGCACTGGCCGTCATCAGCAGAGGCTTGCTCTCTGTCTGCCTTCCTGCTTACTCAGCCATGCTCCGGTGGAAGGTAGAAAGCTGAACTCTGTGGGAAACACCTGAGTTTAGCAAATGGAAGGCTTGTCTTTAGATGGGCATGCCAAGTTTGTTGTCCTGATGAATTTCACTAAGCTGGGGTGGCCGGAAAAAAAAAATGAATGCATGGAAACAAAGGGTGGGAAAATGCCATAGTGATATCCATTAGTATGCTAATCTTAAAAACATTAAAAATTAAGATTGAAAACAGGGATTGCAAAGTCTAGTGCCCAAGCTGGCTAAGTGGTCAAGAAGAATGGCAGCTCTCATGCAGTACCCACCTCAAGAATGTAACAGAACCATGGGAGATGATGTACCTATTGGCCCACAATCCTGGGAAGAGGAGCAGACAAGCTCTTAAGAGTCCAGGGACCACCCACTGAGATTTCCAGGTTCTTGTGTCCGGAACAATGAACTGGACTAGGGACCCAGGATGTTGGTGGAAACTGAGGAGGATGGAGTGGGAGAGGGGATAAAACAAAGACACTCCTGAGCGTGGACGTGGGCTACGGAGCTGCAGCCACGGAAGTTCAAAACCCCACACTGAGAAGTTCTGATCCCTTTAGAACTTATCGCTTTTAACATTTGCATAGCAGCTACATTTGCTGCGCATGCTGTTTGTCACCTGTGGCCAGGATGGGAAACTGCTGCCATGTTTGTTTGTTTGTTTGTTTGTTTTTCTGTCCACAGGCTGATTTTACATAGTAAGCTTGATGCCTCTCTCTCCATAGCCCTACTCCCCTGCCACAAATGAGCTACCATCTTTCAGAGACAATAGAATCTTTTTTCTGTTGTACTGAAAACTACTGGATCTTACATTTTGGTTAATTTAAATTTATTTTAATTGTGTAAGTTTAAAAAAAAAAGAATTACGGGAGCTAGAGAGATGGCTCAGCAGTTAAAAGCACTGCCTGCTCTTCCAGAGGACCTGAGTTCAATTCCCAGCAACCACATGGTAGCTCATAACCATCTGTAACGGGATCTGATGCCCTCTTCTGGCTCACAGGTACATATGTAAACAGAGTAATAGGTGAAATAAATAAATCTTTTAATTTGGGAACATGTAACATTCGGGACACTCTCAGTGAGGCAAAGTGATCTTAAACAGTGTGAATGGGGCCATCCTAAGGACATGAGCAGTGGAAAGGCAAGGCTGTCGGAGAGAGAAGAGGAGGCGAGAAGGTGTACACTGTTAACTTTAATGTTCAAGGAGGAGACTGAGCCTTGAGGAACACTGTTGCCATTAAAACCTGGAACTGGTACAGAATCCTTTCCTTGCAAACTTTTGGATTTTTAACCCCTTGAGACCCATTGTCCTTTGGTTTGCCAAAACTGTAAGCAACATATTCGTTATGTTTTGGGAGCATGGTACCTGTGCCCATTGTCACAGCAACAGCTAGAAGTGGACAAAATATGAATCCTGTTCTGACATAACACTTTCTATTTATTTCTTGGTTAAACATGGGATTTAAGCTTGCAATTCTGATCTAAAACAAGCCAAGTTCAAAGGACTATTATGAATGTAATTCCTAGGCTACCCACATTACTAACTGATAACTTGCTTCCTTTCTTCTTTGATTGGATAATATAGGTTGAACCAAATGCTCATCTTTCTGCAGCCAGTTTCCATGCAGGAGCTCTCCAGGGGCCATTCCTGGGATGTAAGAGCGTACACTCCTCAGAAGGAAGCATCAGGGGTGTTAGAGAGGCTGCATCTGTAATTCTGGGCAGGGGTCAATTTTTTTCTAATCATACCATCATCACTGGTAACCGGCCCATACCATACTGCCCAGGATACCTTTATCTGCCCTCCTCTGACTTCATTGCTCCCAGAGCCTGACCTCTGTGTCTGTATCTGTCAGCCTTCCTTCGTGGGTGGATTCCAGTTGAGTCAGTGAGAGAACGTCGAAGGAAACAGAAGAGAATGCTGGAGAGCTGAGTATTTATTTTCCAGTGTCTCTCTCTGTTTTGGTCTCTGCAGGCTGAACAAACATGTCTCAGTCCTTGCCCCTTTAGGTCCTGGGCTACTGCTGACACCCCGCTAGCTCAGGTCTCTTGAGTACTTTGGTTATCTCTACTGAGTCTCCTACATTCTGTCCAACTTTAGAGTCTTCAATAAAGTCCTCTAGACTCTTTAAGCAGAACTTACTTTCTTATAGGCGTGGCCAGTTATGTCATTTGCAGATTCTGTTTTTAAAAAGAAAAAAAAATGTTTTTTTTTCCCAGAAGTCCAGACAAAGGAAAAAGAAAAAAAGTATTGTTAAAGGTTCCAAAATCAAAAGCTCTGTCCTTAAACCTGTTGTCTCTTTAGTAATTTTTTTATGTTTCTTTTTCTTATTCTAAGTAAATATAAATGCGATACTTGACAGTATTAATGAATTTCCTTCATCTTTTATTTTGGGCCAAGTGAGATGCTGTAGAGTGAGCCTATGTTGCATGCAGAATTATCAAAATCACTCGATCTGTATTTCACACATGCTCATAGATTTCCTTGTCCTCAGAGAAGACCTGCTGCAGGAGACTGGCTTCCTCAGCTGTCTTGTTTTGGTGGACATGTTCTGCCTCCATCCTCTGCCTTCCTTTTGCTGATGGAAAGGACATGTAGGAAGACAAAGAGTTGCTTGGCTTTCTTATTTTTCTGCAGCATCTTCCCAGGAACATGCGGTTGTCTAGCTCAGGACTGAGGGAATGAAAGTTGTGATTGGATTTCATGATCCTCCATGTTTCCCACAGCAACGCTTTCTTTCTGTGTGCACAGCAGATTCTGGATCAAATAGAAAATGTGTCCCTCGCCCTCAGCTCTTGTCTTTGCTGGGTCCTTCTTTATGGATATAATCTTCTGGCTCTAGCTCAGTTTGTACCTTCTGGGTGTTCAGTAGAATTCCATGTGAGAGACTAGGTGACCGCTTAGTGGGTAATGTGCTTGCTATGGGTAACAAGCTTCCTGTGTATGCCTGAGGATCTGAGTCTGAATCCTCAGCATCTCCGTAGGCCTTGGGTGTGGTGGGTGTGTCTATGTCCCTCATCTGAATCCTCAGCATCTCCATGGGCTTTGGGTGTGGTGGTTTGCCTATGACCCTCGTCTGAATCCTCAGCATCTCCATGGGCTTTGGGTGTGGTGGTTTGTCTATGACCCTCATCTGAATCCTCAGCATCTCTGTAGGCCTTGGGTGTGGCGGGTGTGTCTAGGACCCTCATGCTTGGGTGTGGCGGGTGTGTCTATGACCCTCGTCTGAATCCTCAGCATCTCCATGGGCTTTGGGTGTGGCGGGTGTGTCTAGGACCCTCATGCTTGGGTGTGGTGGTGTGTCTATGACCCTCATCTGAATCCTCAGCATCTCTGTAGGCCTTGGATGTGGTGGTGTGTCTATGACCCTCATCTGAATCCTCAGCATCTCTGTAGGCCTTGGGTGTGGTGGGTGTGCTATGACCCTCATCTGAATCCTCAGCATCTCCATGGGCTTTGGGTGTGGCGGGTGTGTCTATGACCCTCATCTGAATCCTCAGCATCTCCATGGGCTTTGGGTGTGGCGGGTGTGTCTATGACCCTCATCTGAATCCTCAGCATCTCTGTAGGCCTTGGGTGTAGCGGGTGTGTCTATGACCCTCATCTGAATCCTCAGCATCTCCATGGGCTTTGGGTGTGGTGGTTTGCCTATGACCCTCGTCTGA